>NW_027466509.1:82500-185000 GCF_050575085.1 Anarhichas minor
TATGGATTTCTGTCGAGTGCCATTCATCAACCCCTCCACTTGGGAACCTGAGTGGGCTTCGACCACAGAACTTTTGAAAAAACTGATCAGGCGAGATGTCCGGGATCTTGACAGGATCCACTGTAATAGGGAGAGGGAAAATAATTTATCTACAGGAGAAAGAGAAGCACTTGACCAACTAAAATCAAACCAGGAAATAGTGATTAAACCTGCAGACAAGGGGTCAAAAATTGTTATAATGGATAAACATCAATATTTAACTGAAGCGTACAGACAACTAAAGAACACAACACACTACTTACCTTTAACCTGCTCCCTGCAACTGGAAACTCAGACAAAAATTCGGGAGATTGTGGGATGCCTGTATGAGAAAAAGATCATTACGGCTAAACAAAAGTATTACCTGTCTGGTGAGGATCCTCCACGTCCACGCAAATTCTACCTCTTGCCCAAGATCCATAAGGATCCAGAGACCTGGACGGTCCCACATCAGGTCCCTCCCGGCAGACCCATTGTGTCTGATTGTGGGAGTGAATCGTACAGGATAGCTGAATTTATTGATCATTATATTAACCCCTTGTCGCAAAAACATGAGAGCTATATCAAGGACACCTATGAGTTTGTGACAAAACTTAGACAGATCATGGTGCCCCCTGGTGGAATGCTTTTCTCTGTGGATATTGATTCCCTGTACACTAATATAGAGACTCAATTGGGTCTAAAAGCGGTGCGAGACATCTTTAGGAAGTATCCTGACCCCACTAGGCCGGATGAGGCCCTCCTCACACTCTTGGAATTAGGCCTTGTGAAAAATGATTTTGAATTTAATTCCGAATGGTATCTCCAGGTCCATGGAACTGCGATGGGGAAGAAGTTCGCCCCGGCCTACGCTAATATTTATATGGCGGACTGGGAGCGGACCGTCTTCCCTAAATGCAGCAAACTCCCAAGTTTCTATGTAAGATACCTGGATGATATTTTCGGTATTTGGAACCATTCCAAGGCTGAGTTTTTTGATTTCATTGCAATCCTTAATAACCATCATCCCTCTATCTCAGTTAAATATAATTTACAACAAGAGAAAATTGAATTCTTGGATACCGAGGTTTTTTTGGTTAGGAGGGAAAATGGAGAGGGGAGCCTGGGAACGAGGGTGTATTTTAAGCCGACCGACACACACGCACTGTTACACAAGTCTAGTTACCACCCGAAGCACACCTACCGGGGAATTGTGAAATCGCAATTAATAAGGTTTCGTAGGATCTGTACGGTAGCGGGGGATGTCGAGTCGGCTACAAGAACCCTATTCCGGGCTCTGAGACGTCGGGGGTACAGTAGGACCTTCCTCCGGGGGATCAAGGTGGACGTCCAGCGGGACTACCAACTAGGCCTGAAACCCAGGGGGGAGGACAACAACCATCATCTGGTCCCCTTTGTCTCCACCTTTTCTCCTGCCTCCAGGACCTTGAATACCAAGGTTAAAAGTAATTTTAAGAGGGTACAGGACCACGTGGAATCCCTTTCGGATTTCAAAATTATAGCAGCGTTTAGAAGAAATAAAAACATTAAAGATCTCCTAGTACATGCCTCCTTGGGCGGAAAACATAAAAAAGACAAGTACAACACACACTTTAAAAATATTAAATTCATGGTGAATCAACATACTTACCTGAGTGCACCTGTGTGGCATATGACCAAGCCAGGGTCAATGAATTTGGTGTATTGTATCGAGTGCGTGGTTTGTAAAAAACTGTATATTGGGCAAACCAAGAACAGTCTAATTCTAAGACTGAAGCAACACTTAAACTTGATTGATAAGACTCATAAAGTTACTCACCTGTACGAACACTTCAGACAACATGGGAGGGAAAATCTCCTCATCATGGGGTTGGAGTCAGGATCCTGGTGGTCAGACAGACAGCGACTGGCAAAAGAAAGACAGTGGATTAACAAACTTAACACAGTTTATCCATATGGTCTGAATCAAATTAATTAAAGCCAGTCGCCTAAATAATAAACTTACCCCCTCGGATGAGGGTGGGGAGATCTCTTCCAGGGCACCTGTCAAATACAAAACAAAAGATACAATACAAACCCTTCTTGAGAAACAAATGTGTTAAGGCTGGAAATGTGTGAGCCCGTGCATTCTGGCTGCCTAAGTGCAGCCAGATTTCTTTGTTCCCCTTGCACCTAACCCTAACCCTAACCCTAACCCTAGAGACCCCAACCCTCTAGCCTTGAACTTAACCCCTTGACCCCGGGGCCCTAACCATAACCTTTCATGGTACGGCTAGAGGGCGGGCCTCCGGAACTTATTTCTTTTTCTTTTACAGCCCTGTTAGAAACCCCAACCCCATCCGGTTGGCCCTAAACTTAACCCTTTGACCCCCTGGCCCTAACCATAACCTCCCATGGTACGGCTAGAGGGCGGGCCTCCGGAAACCTCGGGGCCCCCCCCTCCTTTTTCTCTTGTTATTATCTGTCAGGCTTTCTTTTTCTTAAATTTTTAATTTGGTACTATACCTTTAACTCCACTAGGTCACATGCTCGTTTGAACAACAGGTGACGGGCTCGACCAATTACAGACCAACAGGGTTTGGTCCAGCCCCAAACATTTCTTTTAAAAGTCACTGATGAGCATGTGGCCGCCTCTACTCTCCTGAAGAAGCCTCAACGGCGAAACGTCGAGACTGGAGACCGCTCTCTCTCTCTTTTTAAACATTTTTTTATGGCAAGATTTTAAACCTTTTATCGTTAAAGTATGTACTTTTTAAAGCTGGGACAGTGATTGCCTTTTTTAGCCACCTAAACTTAAAACCCACATGATGGCTGCACGGCTTGGAAGTCGCAACTAAGAAGGCTTGGAGCAGGACAAGGCCGAGGGTGAGTCACCTGAGTTTTAACAGCAAGAGTGTGCACACTGAAGACATCTATCAGGATTCACTAAACTCGGACCCTTAACTGCTGAACATTACACCCTGCTGTGCATGTTTTGGAATACAAGGGGATCTACTACAAACACTCTGATCCCTAAAACGTGAGTGCCCGGTGGTTGAATTTTTTATATGGTTGCAGTCACTTCCTTGTTTTTAAAAACTTCTTTTTTTATATACTACGAAAGCCTCTGAAAGGAATTGCCCTTTTCTTCCTTTTATCTTTTAACTTTTTTTAAACCCTGCTTTTTCATTTTGTTCTTTTATTTTTAACCAACAATTGTTTTTTACTCAAGGGTGGGGCTGGTTGCCCGGCCCGGCCCCGGCATTGCAGGAACAAAGACCATCCTGTGGCCAACACCGGTATCAGCTGAACTTTCACTCCTCTCTTCCTCCTTCTCTTCTCTCTTTACTCTTTTCCAACTCCTTCATGGACTCTCCGATCCCACAGCGATCCAACATGCCCATACCACTTAATAACCGTTTTTCAGCACTGGCTTCTCCTCCTGGGGAGGTGAGGGGCAGGAATGTATCACATCGTTCTCGTCCCCCCCTCCCCACGGGGAGAATTACACAACCTCCACACTCACATAGTCTACCTCCACACCCACATAGTCTACCCACACATATCTATCTACAAGCCAAATCATATTTCAAATTACTACAGGCCATTCACCACTCAGAAATTCTCAACACTACATTCAACAACCATACATTCCCACAGGGCATGATGAGGAAGGTGACTCGCCTCACCTCCTTCATCAAGCCCTCCTCACCCAATGAAACAACTCAACTCAAAGTACAACAAAACACTGACACCTGGATGCTTAACAATATGCACATCCTCCGTGAGCACTACGACTCGGTTATCGCTGTGGGATTGGAGACCATCCCTACCTTTAGCCAGATTCCATTTGATAAGGCGACCCAGTGGGGGAGATCGAGATATGGGAGGAAGCTCACCTCCTCCTCCATCAACACACTGCGGGACATCACGTCTAAGAGCCCGCCGACGGAGGAGGGGGCCTCCACGTCTCGACTCTCCCCCCTTGACTATCCCCCACTCCCCAACCCAGTAAATCCCCCCCGGTTTCAACAGTTGGACCCCTCTCACCGTCCTATCTCTCCTCCTCTCACTACCACCCCATCCACCACTTCCTCTTTTCCTCCGCTCCTTACTTCTCCCACTCCTGTCCTTAATATTCAAACTCATCCTACTTCTTCATCTCCTCCCCCTCTTAACCCTTCTTCTGTTCCTCTTCTTCCCCCCCATAGAGACCTCTGTACCCCCATTGAGGGCGCGGGGGCTTCCGACGTGGCGGCTCCGCCCACGATCCATCTGCCCGAAAGCAACCCGGAAATTACAATAAAGGCGGAGATCCATCCCCTTCCTCCCCGAGAAAGTAACCGGTTGCGGGCCCGTCGGGCGGAGCAGCCCGTCGTCTCCCCTGCGCCTTCTTCCCCCTCTCCCTCACACACGGATGCAACACACCCACCACAAACGCACTACAGTAATGTTGCTCTCCCGTGTAGTAACACCATCTCCTCCTCTTTCCCCATAGACACACCCCACCAGCAGAGGGAGCCAGAGCGGGTGGCCACGGAGTCTGCTAACACCCCAGCAGTCACGGAGGCGGGCAATAAAAACATGAGGAGAACAGGGGACATTAAAAGCGTTACGCTGACTTTACCCCCACCATCTGATTTGCCCGTTTCTGCGGCCAGCAGCAACTCCGCGGCCCCACCTGGCTCCCCAGGACGCCCGGAACCACATTCTCACCCCCACACTTACCGTAAGATCCAGGACTGGTCGCTGAAGGTGCTGAAGACGACCCTGGTGATTGGGGACTCGAACCTGTCCCGCATCCCATCATTCATCGACCCACACATTCAAGTAGACAGTTACCCCGGTGCAAACTTCCATCACATAAACGCAATTTTAAGTAAACTCACTCCTCACTCACAACCACTTCACGTTATTTTATCAGTAGGCCTGAACAATTGCCTTTCAGAGCACGAACCCACCACCATCAGTAAACAGTTAAATACACTCTGGAAAACGGCTCACCGCACCTTTCCAAACACCACCATCTACATCCCCATCATTAATTTCTCCCCCTCCTTAAACTCTCGGAAACAGTCACTCCTTAACTTTCTCAACACCACCATTTCCAGTAAATTTCATTTTCTACCCGAAATCAGCCCTCTTCTTTTTCAGGTCACTAAGGACAAAATTCACTGGACACCCCGGACGGCGGAGATGTTGTTCGGGTACTGGAAACAGCAGTTAAACTTGTAACGGGGGAGGAATGTGATCACACATCTCCCCCTTCATCTAACATAACTAACCTCTGCTCCGTTCTCTCCCTTACGCCTACACAGCTGGAGATACTGGAAAAAGGACTCACTTTCATCCCCACACCCAAACCCCCCACCCGACCGGAGCTCAGAGGGGATCTCCACAACTTTCACAGGAGGCTAAAACTGTTAGACCACTTCTGGGGAGCACCGGGGCGAGAGCCTGTCCCGTTCACTGGACCGTCCTGCTGGGAACCACGCTTAAACACCCTCTCACCTCAGATCACCCAACTCATTCAGAAAAATCTAGCAGCACTGACACGATGGCGCCCCCTTGCACACACGCAGCCTAACATTAGTCAGCAACACAAACACATTCTTAAAACATTGGGTAATAACAAACACATAGTCATTAAACCAGCCGACAAAGGGGGCCAGATTGTTTTACAGGACAGACACAACTACATATTAGAAGCAGACAGACAATTAAATAACAACACATATTATGCACCACTCACGCAATCATTACAGTTAGAAACACAACAACTTATTAGGGACATCACACATAGCCTTCATGACAAACAATACATCAATTCAAAACAAAAACAGTACCTGGACGGTCCTGATGAGCCCAGGCCTCGCCTCTTTTACCTGCTCCCCAAGATACACAAGCCTCCGGAGACCTGGACGGTCCCTTCTGTGGTTCCGGTCGGCCGTCCTATAGTCAGCGATTGCGGTTCCGAGTCCTACAACATCACAGAATATATTGACCACTTTATTAATCCGCTTTCTCAACTTCACCCCGGTTATCTTCAGGACACTTATCACTTCATCAATAAAATTAAAAACTTCCAGGTACCCGGTCATACCTTTCTTTTTACCATTGACATTGAATCTCTGTATACCAACATTGAAACTCCACTCGGCCTCATTGCCATTCAAGACATTTTTAATAAATACCCCGATCCAGACAGACCAGACAAAGAAATTATTCAACTCCTTAACATCACTTTGACTCGGAACGACTTTACATTTAACAATAAACACTATCTCCAGTTGTGCGGGTGTGCAATGGGCCGGAAATACTCTCCAGCGTATGCTAACATCTACCTGGCCCATTGGGAGAGAACGGCTTTTCTCAAACTTCAGCACAAACCCCTCCTCTACTTCCGGTACCTGGATGACATCTTCGGCCTCTGGGACCACACCGAACAGCACTTCCACACATTTTTGGACACTTTAAATGCACATCACCCGAAAATAAAACTCAAACATAACCTTCAACATCTTTCGGTCGAGTTCCTGGACACCAGGGTCTTCTTCCAAGAATCCAGCGACCAGAACAAAACCCTGGCCACCAAAGTCCATTTTAAGGAAACAGACCGCCACGCCCTCCTCTATGAATCCAGCTATCACCCCAAACACACCTACAGAGGTCTCATCAAGTCTCAGCTGATCCGGTTCCACAGGATCTGTACCCTCCCGGGCCACGTGGAGGAGGCAACCAGCACCCTTTTTGGCGCGTTGAGACTCAGGGGTTACTCGAAGCGCTTCCTGAGAACGATTAAGGCGGAGGTCGCCGACACCTTCAGAGGTGGCACTGCCACCCCACAACCACCTGCCCAGTCCCTCGTCCCCTTGATTTTAACATTCTCAGAGGCTACTCATAACCTTCTGAGGACTATCAAGAGCAATTTTCAGGGGACGAGGGAACATTGTGCCGCCCTCGGGGATAGCCGTGTGATCTCCGCCTTTCGTAGAAATAAAAATCTTAAAGACATCCTGGTCCACACTGACCTTAACAAGCAAGGGACCAGGAGGGAGGCGCTTCGAGGTTCGGAGATCGGTTTTATGCGTCTCCCCCACGTTTTTAACCCCCAGAGCAGACTCGGTTTTAACTTGGGGCAGGCCCTGCCATCCACAGCCTCTAATGTAGTTTATGCTCTCAGATGCAGGGCCTGCCACAAACTATACGTGGGGGAGACAAAGAACGAGTTGCACCTCAGAGTCAAACAGCACTTGTACATGATCAATAGTGGGAATGGCACGAGCGTCCTATATGCACATTTTAAACTCCATGGCTCACACGGTCTCCAGAGTGTGGGCCTGGAGAGCAGCGGGCAGTGGAGCAGGGCGCAGCGGCAAGCAGCGGAGAGGAAATGGATCCACAGACTGGGAACTATAGACCCGCATGGGCTTAATGAAAAATATTAACTCCCAGTCTGTTTTTATTGGAGCCTCGCCTGCCTTGCCTTTTCTCAAAAACTTTCTCCCCCCCCCCTATTATATCTCCACCATGGTATTTCCTTATATACGTGTGTGTGTATTTATTTATTTATTTATTAATATATTTATATTTATCTCACGTGTGGTTTTAATATATTATGCATGGTTTTATTCACCCTTTTAAACTTTTTTAAATTGTATATTATTGTTAAATTATTTATTTATCTGTTTATTTATCTTATCTTTTAATTTATTTATCTATTTTAACTTTCCCCTGGTGGAGACACACCCTTTGTCCTCCCCTCTCCCCACAGGCAGACGAGGCCCACTCTTTTATCCAACGGCGGACGTGGGATGGGGGTATTAGGCATAATTGTACACATTATCTCACTTTTATGCACTTTTTAAGTACTTATGTATTTATTTATGTTTTTATAGTTTTAGAGGTGGTGTGTGTGTGTGTGTATATACATTTATTATATGTTAATTTATCTTTTTTCTCTTTTTTAAAAAGCACTTATTTATCTATTTATCCTTTTAAAGTTTTAGAGGTGGTGTTTGTGTATATACACTTTATATGTTAATTTATCTTTTTATATAAAAGTAATTAATTTATACATTTTATTTATATATTCATTGGGGATTTGTTGTGTATGATTGTGGTTTTTATTCCTTTGTCCCCATGTTTGTCCGTTTTTTAATTCCCCTTCCCTTTTTAACATTTCCTCTCTGCCGGTTCCGCTGTTGGTTGCTCTACTGCCGGGCTGTTTTTAATAAAATTGTCTTGATTGTTTTTTATTTTTTAGGTGTTTTATTAAAGCCTTTTTAAAGGACAGCCCCCTTGTGCCAGTGCCCCTCGTGGCCCTCTTAGGAGGGCCACGCTCCTTACCTAACCTAACCCTAACCCTAACCCTAACCAAAAAAATAAAATAAAATAATTTTTAGGAACACGAGTAGAGGGGAACATTCCAGGAAAGACTTCAGGGGTTTCCATCCTGGGCAGAATTGAATCGAATCCAAGGAACATTCAAAAGGTATGTATGATGGCAGAAGATGTTGATGAGTGGACTTTTCCTGGGGTCATGCGTTGTATGGGACACAGGATCCCCTTCACCATATATGGTGAAGGGGATGCATTACCCCTTCCCAAGGGCCTAGAACCTCACTTGGTACCAATCGAACCGCAATGGCCACATTAAGGGGGGTAGAGGCAACTTCCAAGGCTCTAGGACCTTCCTAAGTTATCCCAGAAGAGCCCAGGCTCTAGGACCTCTAAGGCCTCCAGCTCAAAGCGATGGGAGTCTATGACAGCTATACCAAAGGAACAAGCTACAGCCACCGAACTTGACACACACATGCTCTGGCTTAATACCAACACACACAGCAAGTTTCAGGAGGCTAGCACCAAGTGGCCAACAGCTATATACAATCATCACCAAAATAATCCAATGGGGCTCTATGGCAGCCATACCAAAGGAAGCAGCTACAGATGCCAGACTTAATACAAAGGTGCTCTGGTGTGCTAGGAATGCACACACCAGGTTTCATGAGGCTAGCACCAAGTGGCCAACAGCTATATACGATCATCACGCCAAAAGTCTGGTATCCTTGCTATTACCCTAACCCAACCCTAACCCCTCTGTGTGCTTTTAAACTTTATACATATTTGCATGTTTTAACTCATTTATATTCCTTTATTCTATATATTCCTTTCGACATATACGGTGGGGGGGTTGCCACATATTTAACAAAAATATTCTTAATTATCGCACGCAGGCGGGAAACTAATTTAATTTTAATTTTTATTTAAATTTAAATGAAGGACCGTCCATTTTAACTATTTTTAATTTACCTCCCCTTCTAAACTGATGTGTGAGGGATGGCAACAGAGCACACTTTTACATGTTAACCTGGTGTTTCCTTAGTTTTTAAATTTTGCATGCATCTTCTTTTAAGCACTTGTTTTACATTTTTAGACGCAAGCACTTCCCCTATACAGCACTTATATATTTTGTGTGAATGTGTGTGTATATATATTATTTATGTTGTATATATTTCAAGTTCTTTGCATTTTAATTGATTGATATTAAGGAAACACCCTTTGTATTAGTGTGCTTTTAGACTGTTTTATCTTAAACTCAACCCCATAATCTCAGCCATTATCCTACAAATAAATCCCTTCTGCCAAAAAAACGTATTTTTATTTATCATAATTTATTTTGGACGGTGCCTTTAACTTACCTGACTTTTACAGGAACCCCCACCGAGGGACGGACCTTGGAGATCCTGGGGTTTCTTTTAAGGGTCGACTCCATTTGCCTGTCTTGCGTCTGCTCTGATGTTCTTTTTAAACCCTTCTGATAATTCACTTATTATTTTATGATATTTTAATCTTTTTAATTTTTTAGTTTTATCCCATTTTAAACTTTTATTCCTTTAGAAGGTTGTTTATTATGGGGTGATTTTTTAGCAAACCTATGCTCCCAGTAAAAGAACACTCGAAGATCTCTTTTAGATAAATGTGCCCGTGCCTCCCGTGACCTCCACCAGGAGGCCACATCCCCACCCAAACCTAACCCCTAACCCTAAATCGTAGGTGCCCGTGCTCTCTGCTTACCACAAGGTAAGCAGAAAACTAATTCCCTTACCTAACCCTAACCCCCCTAACCGGCCCTAATGGTGTCGGAATGAAAAAGATGCCCTTCTCTAACATTTGTTCTGGCTCCTGCAAAGAATAAATGAGTGACAGGTTAAGTATGTTAGAGTGCATGGGGGGTGAGTAATCTCGGTCTCCTAACCTCTAGTTCAATTGTTTCAAACAATTAAAAATATCTGAAGCAGTCATTGTGGTCCAATGCACTGGGTCACGAGGCTGTACCCTAAAAAGATGTTCTTCCACACCCTATAAGATTCTTCAAGGAAGATGATTGTTTTATTAGGGGTTACGCTCTCGGTGGGAGCTGTGTCGAGAATTGAATTAATGGCACAAAGATTTCCGCCTGGGGAAAGACTCTTCCTATCAATGCCACCAATTGCTTTTTGATTGTACTCAGCAAATTCTCTCTCAAGCAGTTATTGAGGCCAATAGAGTACAATTTTCTGGGTAGTGAGGGTCCAACTTCCCAAGTATCCCCTTTATGTGATGTATTTGGGCCCCAGGAAAGCTGTCCACCTGCACCAGTGGATAATTGTATTTTAGAATACTCGCCAAATTAGAATCCCCCAACACAAGTACAGGTTTTTCTACCTCCAGAGACCAGTTCGCAATTTTTTGGTAGGCATTAATATGCCGGATTGGCCTTTGTAAAGGAGGAGTAGCAGCATCAAGGGGGTCTAACTGGGTGGCTAGATGGAACGTCCTCTGCCGAAGTGGATTCCTCCAAAGGGTGATCCACTCCCAGATCCCTATCAGCCAGTGTCCCTTCAGGGGGTCCAGGCAACCCCACTGTCCCCAAACGGGGATGAGGAGAAAGTCAGACCCCTCTATTGCAAACATTAGTAAGAGGCGCCTGTCCAATCACCGACATCTCCATACCCAGATCGAAAATGTCCTCAGTTGCCAACCCACTCACTTCATCGGGTGGGCTCGATAGGTCTTCCACTGACCCCAGGTCAAAGGTAGGATGGTAATCAAGTGCAGCCCAGTCAACCTCAGGATTAGGTGGTTTGGATGGAATAGGCTGTACCCTCTCCTTACAGTTTTGTTCCTGCCTAAGATGTACCATAGCCTGCACCATCATTCCAGAGTTCACTCTCACTGCTGTAGCATAGCTAGGGCTAATTCCAACCAAGATGGGAGAAGGGGGATTGGGGCTGGGATTGGGGTTAGGATAAGGATGATAACCAGATTTATGGGCCCTTTTGGATAGCTTTTGATAGGAAGGTCCTAGAGACTTGGAAGTTGGCTCCTTCAGTACTAATTGGACCACTCCGGATGGAACGGTGGCGGGTCTCTGCGACCTTGGGAAGGGGTCGAAGCGGCAAAAGTGCTCATTGGCTCACGGGCCCTTTTGGAAAGACTTTTGATAGGAAGGTCCTAGAGCCTTGGAAGTGGGTTCTAGCCCCACTAATTTGGCCATTGCGGTCCGACTGGTACCAGGCCCGAGTGCCTAGGACCAAAGCATGACCTATTCACACACCCTCAGCTGAGCCAATTTTGACCCAGGCCAATAATTCCCTCATAGTAAGTCCCTAAACCAAATTTGAAACCCCAGTTATTCAACATGTCTAGATAACCTATGTCTAGTAAATAAATGTACGATTTAATCCTCAAATGTAGTTTTACAACATTCGTTTTTGGAGAAAAACATCTACTACTACACATCATCATGTCCTGTTTTAAAAACATAAAAGCCATAATGATTTGAATATATTATTGAATTAGAAAATGGCATGAACATTGTGGAACTGTTGGAATTTATAATACAACCATGTTTAATCATTGCAACCATTAAACGCTGTCCTCACTGCTGTATCATAATAAATCATAATTGTCAACATTAATTCAACACTTACCACTTAGAACACAACATTACATAATAAAAATGCTTATTATAATAAAGTCTCTGCAGAGGGGCTGTAATCAGAGTTTTCTTCCATGTTGTCTCCCCCTGCTCTGATACATCCTCATTTTGGAAGATCAGATCGAGGGCCTGTTGCACACTAAATCTTGCTGCCATGTCAGTTACCGAAATCAGGTACCTTTACAATGTTATGAACCCCGTGACAGTGTCGAGGTCCCCCTTGAACTCTGTCACCACTGTCTCATCAAAGAATACACACAAACATGGCCTGTACAGTTTCACAGTGCTTCACATAAAACGATTAAAAGCATCAAAACATGAGCCAAAGGAAAAGGAGATTTAAAAACAATGAAGAACATTCATTGAAACATAAAAAGCCGTGTAAGAAAAAAAATACAGTAGTGAAATGCAGGAAAATGATTGATATCCTTGAATCTGGTTCAATTAAAGGCAGCCGCAAATAGAAAAGCCTTCGATCTTGATTTACAGGAGCTGGGGGTCTCAGCAGACCTGTAAGATTGGTTCCCGCAAGACAGAGGGTAAAATGTGCGGGAACGTGATAGCAGACAGGTGTTGGTGCTTGACTTTGCAACAATGTTGCAACCTTGTGCGGGAACGGCAGGGGCAGAAACACAAAACTCACTCTCTCACACACACGCACGCAGGTTCGAGTTTCGGTTGGAAGCCACTCATTGATAAAGAGCTATTTATAATTCAAGAAATGTGTATCCACCTTTGCCGTTTACTGATCATCACTTGATTGTAGTGGCAGACAGATTATTAAGTACTTGACTTATTTATGGCTATTAACCTATTATATTGCAGTCTTTACTGTTCACTATAATGACACTTATTAATGAGACATGTAAACATTAGTGAATGAAATTTATTAAAGACACCAGGGACAGTAAATATTGAACACAGAGCCCATAATGCAAGGACACAAATATGTACGGCAAATATAATAATGTATATAATGAAAATAATGTAATTATAAAAAAGAGCCAAGACATATACACGACAAAACACCCCTTTTCTTCCTCTTACTTTCCCTTTTCCCTTAATGTTCCCTTCAGTGGATTTCTCTGCATTTTGAGTTTAACAATTCCTTATTTCAATGTTAATGAAATGTTAATTTCATAGCAATAATAATTTAATGTCTAACCTTTTGTCATCATCTTGAAGGTCGTCAGATCGCCACATTGTGTACTGCCTCCGATGCGACACACTACAAGAGAACCTCTCTGTACACCCGACGATGGTGTGTATGAAGGGCAACACGCTGGCCGAAAGGGCAACCGAGATTGAGCGGATGAAGGCGTCCAACCGCAAGTGGCGATGGGAAGGAAGGCGATGGGACTGCAGAGACCTCTGACATTGTGCCAAGCCGCTGTAAGCTCATGACTGAGATGCTTCGGCGTGGGTTTCTGGTCGCCAACAAGCCACCTGAGCCGGACATGGGCATCAACTCTGTAGGTGACGCCACTCCATCGTCAGCAACTGCCCCTCTAGCTGCTGCCTCTGGGCCATATTCCACTAACCCATTCTTTACCTCCTTTTCAGATCAAGATGCAGGGCCCAGTGACCCTAAACACCAAAAGTAAGCACACTAAATCACACGTTATGGGCTACAAACGATGCTCTTTTTATTATAAGACAATCCTACAATCTTGAGTGTGTTACATTTCAAACAGAGGCTCACGAGGCGTTAAAGAGTGCCAGGAGGTTTTGACAGTTGGGTAGGCACTTAAACACGTATTTCCCCTCATTTTACAGTTCTTCTCCAGGGGGAGCTGGCAATGGCAAACATCAGGAAGACACCCTGTCGGAGAAGACCTTGGATGACTTCGTCAGCGCGTTTCCAATAAGTCGTGACGGCCAGCCCCCAACAAAGACAGAAATGATCGATGCCGGCTTTCTAGGAGACCTGATGTTTTGCCACCAGTGGGAGGCCAAACAGTATGCCGAGCAAGAGCAATATCTGCTGTGTAATACAATCTATAAATACTCCAAACAATCCCTCAGAACCAGCAATTAATTTAGTGTGACAAATTACTTGCACGTCTGAATATTATTTGTAGCTACTAAACCCGTTACAAAGACTTCACAAGCAAAGAAGTCCCCCCTATCTAGAGGTGATTCTTTTCCAGGAGCAAAGAGAAGAAGAGAATGGGTAATATTATTATATGTAATATTAATTTGAACTTTTTAACTTTAATTTTCAATGACGTTCTCAGTGTCAACAGGGTTAGGTAAGGGGGTTTCGACCACTATCCTCAAATCGTCTATAACCAGTTTCATGAGCCTCTTTGTAATTATTACAATACAGAATTATGTGTGTATAGTACTTGTAATTTTCTAATAACTGCTTGAATCAGACTAAAACTATTATAGCTGTGACCTTGCAAACCTAAGCTGTATCTGAGAAAAATAAAAAAGGGAGGGCTTTTACACTAAATTATTATTTAGATACATCACCAAAAAGGGTAAATAATATAAGGACAAAGAAAATATGTAAACTAGGTTTACAATTAATATAGTTAACAGCTTGTTTTATAGCTCATGCATTGGGAGAACCTATAATAACTATTTTACTTATGTCTTTCTATGCAGTGATAGTCAAATAAAACTCGAGCCTCGAGAGGACGACAAAAAGCCAAGAGAAAAGCCTGAAACAGTCTAGACCTGTTATCGGCACTAGATTAAAGAAGGCCCGCACTAAAACCAAGACAGGAGGTAATGTATCAAAACCTGAGCGGGATCCGTTCATGCTACAATGGCTTTATTCATCACAGAACACAATAAACAACTTATTTCATGATGCAACGAAGTTTCATGACTTGCAGTGGGAATCAGTGGGTTAGAGATTACAAAGATATCTAGTGTAGTGTGAAGGATTTCAGTATTAAAAACATTAGTAGGATTAATAACGCCCCAAGTGGTGAGTAGAAGTGTCACAATAATAAGAATGTCACAATATGTTTACTTATGGAATGCATTATATGTTTACAATATTCTTATTTATAGAGGATATTATATGTTACAGTATTTTACTCATTGAATGTATTAATTAAACAATAGTCACTAAAGGTATTAAAACACTGTATGAATAGTTTTGAGGGTCAGAAAGGGATCATTTTGAGTGAGGCTTTACAGAGGTGGACAACTGACCAGCAGGTCACAGAGAGGAGGAGTTCAGGATGTTTGCCACAAAGGATCGATATTGGGAGGGGACAGAATTCAAATGGAGCCAATCACTGATCGACGGAGGATCATTCAGACGTTTTAGGAGAGTTTCGGACACTTTCCAACTGTCAGGGGATATAAAAGACAACGTTCTAGAGAGCATTCCTCAGATCACTGCAGCTTGCTTTTTCAGCTAACTGGCCTGGGTCGGACTGTGAGGTAATGCGTGCATGTGGTCTCTGCTCTCGAGAACATTACTATTGATAGTTAATTCAGTTTGTAAGTGAACTTTGTGTAGTACATTAAATATTGTTTTTGAACCGGATCCAGCTCATTTTTCTGGTGCGCGTGCGCAGTAAGAAGTTCGCAGCAGAAAAGTTCCTGCGGCCTAGCAGGCTCTCATCCTTTGTTTTAAGCCTCCACACAGTAGCTAAATTAAAATCAGTGCTAGCTGCTCTCACACAACTGAACTAACTGAGCTTGGATGACTTAAAAATTCATACATAAAATGCTACTTCTCTTATCACCTACAGGGCAGGGTTCATAGTACATTGGTACAGTTTAATATCTTGATGGGTCTGCTGCTTAGAGGGGCACTTCAATGAGTGGTATCCTCAGTATTTGAACAGCTAACTGTGTCCTGCATGGTGTAAATCAATAAGGCTAGCAGGTCTCAGCCTCTATCAAACTATGGTAACCACCGAGCCCCTTCCATAGCTGTATCATTCATAAAGATTACAAATATATAAGTTAATATAATAAGGTATGCAAGTTAACATCAGTGCTAGCTGCTGTCACACAACTGAGCTAACACAACTTTCTGCCTTCTGCTCTGTATTTAAGGAGAGATATTTTTGGCCTTAGAAAGGTAGTGACTGTCTGTTCGTGACTTATATATTTGAATTAAATGACGGATTGTCATGAATTTTTATTCAGACATTTTCATCAGAATGCATTGTGATAACTGGTTTTCCCCCCCGACTTTTCATCTGGCATGAAAGCCGTTACCTGTTGGCTTCTAGGAATAATTCTCAGTGTTCTGCCTGGTGTGACCTAAATGGTACAGGTTAACAGGCCTCAGCCTGTCATAAACTGTCTAGTCCCCTGCACAACTGTATCATGTAATGTGGCTCCGTATAGCTTGGTGAACTGGACATGGAAACTTTCTTCCAGCCATATTGAGGTTGGAAACTTTTCGGAAGAGTCATCCTGTAGTTGAGTGTTCATTAAAGTTAGTGTGAGTCTGTGGGCCCTCTTCCATCTCCTTATCCTCTATGGCACACGTGTCAAACTCAAGGCCCGCGGGCCGAATCCGGCCCGCCACGTCATTTTATGTGGCCCGCGAATCCACCAGCAAAAAAAAACAAAAACATTTTTTCTTTTTATTTTGGAAAAATAATTAAAAGTTAGACTTGAAAATAAAAGTATCCCCATGGTCGAAATTATGAGATAGAAAGTTGTCTGTGTACCGACATTAAAACCATCACAACAGGTGGACAGGAGAGGCAACAGCCCATAAAGAGGTTTTCCAACAAGTGATTGAGTTGAAAAAGATCGACAAATAATCCCAAAATGTACACGAAGAGAAAAATTGATGGAGGGAAGAAAATGTAATGAAGGATGGGAAAGCGAATACATGTTTGTGCTTCAAGGAGAAAAACGGGTCTGTCTTCTGTGTTATGAGGCAGTGTCGGTGATGAAGGATACAATTCACGTCGGCATTTTGACACCAAACACGGAGCTAAATTTAGCCTCCAAGAAAAACATCAAATTGTCCAAGAATTAAAAGGCAGACTGCAATCACAGCAGAATATACAGGTGCTGGTCATATAATTAGAATATCATCAAAAAGTTGATTTATTTCACTAATTCCATTCAAAAAGTGAAACTTGTCTATTATATTCATTCATTACACACAGACTGATATATTTCTTTTAATTTTGATGATTATAACTGACAACTAAGGAAAATCCCAAATTCAGTATCTCAGAAAATTTGAGTATTACTTAAGACCAATACAAAGAAAGGATTTTTAGAAATCTTGGCCAACTGAAAAGTATGAACATGAAAACTATGAGCATGTACAGCACTCAATACTTAGTTGGGGCTCCTTTTGCCTGAATTACTGCAGCAATGCGGCGTGGCATGGAGTCGATCAGTCTGTGGCACTGCTCAGGTGTTATGAGAGCCCAGGTTGCTCCGATAGTGGCCTTCAGCTCTTCTGCATTGTTGGGTCTGGCATTTCGCATCATCCTCTTCACAATACCCCATAGATTTTCTATGGGGTTAAGGTCAGGCGAGTTTGCTGGCCAATTAAGAACAGGGATACCATGGTCCTTAAACCAGGTACTGGTTGCTTTGGCACTGTGTGCAGGTGCCAAGTCCTGTTGGAAAATGAAATCTGCATCTCCATAAAGTTGGTCAGCAGCAGGAAGCATGAAGTGCTCTAAAACTTCCTGGTATACGGCTGCGTTGACCTTGGACCTCAGAAAACACAGTGGACCAACACCAGCAGATGACATGGCACTCCAAACCATCACTGACTGTGGAAACTTTACACTGGACCTCAAGCAACGTGGATTGTGTGTCTCTCCTCTCTTCCTCCAGACTCTGGGACCCTGATTTCCAAAGGAAATGCAAAATTTACTTTCATCAGAGAACATAACTTTGGACCACTCAGCAGCAGTCCAGTCCTTTTTGTCTTTAGCCCAGGCGAGACACTTCTGACGCCGTCTGTTGTTCAAGAGTGGCTTGACACAAGGAATGCGACAGCTGAAACCCATGTCTTGCATACGTCTGTGCGTAGTGGTTCTTGAAGCACTGACTCCAGCTGCAGTCCACTCTTTCTGAATCTCCCCCACATTTTTGAATCGGTTTTGTTTCACAATCCTCTCCAGGGTACGGTTATCCCTATTGCTTGTACACTTTTTTCTACCACATCTTTTCCTTCCCTTCGCCTCTCTATTAATATGCTTGGACACAGAGCTCTGTGAACAGCCAGCCTCTTTTGCAATGACCTTTTGTGTCTTGCCCTCCTTGTGCAAGGTGTCAATGGTCGTCTTTTGGACAACTGTCAAGTCAGCAGTCTTCCCCATGATTGTGTAGCCTACAGAACTAGACTGAGAGACCATTTAAAGGCCTTTGCAGGTGTTTAGAGTTAATTAGCTGATTAGAGTGTGGCACCAGGTGTCTTCAATATTGAACCTTTTCAAAATATTCTAATTTTCTGAGATACTGAATTTGGGATTTTCCTTAGTTGTCAGTTATAATCAAAATTAAAAGAAATAAACATTTGAAATATATCAGTCTGTGTGTAATGAATGAATATAATAGACAAGTTTCACTTTTTGAATGGAATTAGTGAAATAAATCAACTTTTTGATGATATTCTAATTATATGACCAGCACCTGTATATGCCTTCACAATACCTCACCAGTAAAATTACATCCCTATTGCTTTGCTATTGAGCTGGCCTTACATTAGCCAATACACTAACTCAGTGAGCTCAGGTAATGGACCTTAGATCCTTACCTAGGACACATTCATTTCTATACAATTCAAAGCTAGATTAGCAAACACTAGAAAAATTATCACATATGCTGCTGTCACTGCATATTCCATAATCCAAACCTGCCGAACTGGGGGTCAGTAAAGAATGGTGTGGAAATTAAAGAAAGAGTTCTCTAAGATCCAATAATGTGGGTTAAATGTCAAAAAGAGAAGCAAACATAACAGATAATCTTAACACTTTAATTTAAAAAGGTTAGGATTAAACCCGTTAGACACACAAACAATGTTTTGGGTCAAATAAAGCTGTTCATCAATGTGCTGTCCTCACTAAAAGTTGTTTTAGTAAAACGTAGTTTTCAGCTATACAGCCAGCTTGACAATATATTTCCCAGCACCGTATCCTCCAAGGAACAGACAGGTTGTTGTATTTGCAAGGTTTAATGGTGGAAAATATGTAATAATTTTGTAAAAAGATGAAGCCGATTTTGTGGCCTTCAAGGCACAGGATTATGTGGATTGAACACTGAGATGCTCAGTCAATGAGTCCATGGGCACACGGCACTTCTTGAACATCACTTCCTGTTACTCTGACTATTTACACTTCGCTCACTTCCTGTTCAGTGCAGCTATTCACAATCGCCACTAGGTGTTGCTAAAGGACTTATAAAATAACCAATACATTGAATACAATACAATCAATTATTTTGCATGTACAGCATCCAGTGAGCTGGACTGCATTATATTAACATGCTTCTAATCTTTGGCTCCTCATTTGTGATATACAAACCTACTACTGGAAGAAACTATGTACATTTATTAAAGCATTATTGCTACAATTTAGTAGTAGTAGTAATTCATTTTTTTTTACTTGACTAGATTATTAAAACTAAATATAATCAATTTAGAAATGATGATGCGTTGGGATAGATTAAAATACCCAGCAGTATATAAAGTATTTTATATAAGCTCAACCAGCTGATCCATACAATTTATGAACACAATGCATCAATAATTACAATAAAATATAATATTTTATGAAATGAGCCATTCTGCATATTTACACCATAAGTATATCTTTTACTTTTGTAATATTTAATGCAGAACTTTTACTTGTGACAGAGGATTAAACTGTATAATTACTAATTGTGCTGATAAATGTGAAATTTTCAACATTTAAGGCTGTAAATCAGGCCTGTTAGTCAGAGAGTATAAACCGAGAATACTGAGGTGTCTCTGCTGCTTCGCTCTGAGCTTAATTGATGGCCCATCAAGAGGAGCGGCTCCCCCCTCTGCACCTGCACTGAGGCAGTGTTAGTTCTCCCCTCCCCCACCTCTAACTTGAGTCTGACTTGGAGGTCCTTCTCATAAACGACCTGAGATTTTAAAGTATACCAGCACGTTTCTAGAACACTTCAGCACAATTATAAATCATTGGTAGGCCCAAAGGACTCGAAAAATTGCCAGTTTATTTCACAAGGCACAATGTGCTTAAGGTGTTAAAACACGCCTTTGGCGAGAAAGCCAGAAGATGCTAAAGTGCGATTAGGTGCAATTTAGTGCAAATAACTTTCATAGGTAAGGATCAAATAGTAAAGAAAACATGGATCAAAAATCCATATGTTAAAAGTCAGCAAGGCTAAGAGTTAAGTGCAATATAAGAGCTGACGTTTCACCACTCTGTGGCTTCTTCAGAGGAATACTGACACTAACACACAATATATAAGAAAAACTAGAGGGAGGAGCTAAAACGAGAGCTCCTGATTCGCTGAACACTCATCACACCTGTACATACTCATCACACCTGCATGTTATCTTCTCAAATTAGAGGGAGAGCAACAAGGACTAATGATTTCCCAACAAGGATTAGCAACCAATCTCACATCGAAAAACGTTCAAAAGTTTGTACAAAATACATTTTAAGAAAAAAGGGTGTACAAAGAATCACTATATCACACAGATACAATCTTAAATAATTTTTCTACACCAATTTACTTCCCCTATGAAGTGTAGTTTTCTGGAATTTATTAGCGGTTTGATCCACAATCCTATGTTCAACCACAATAAAGGATCGTAGTCCCCAGAAAAAATAAAATTCTCGACTATTGTCTCTGTGTTTTCTGAGTTCTATAAAAGCAAGAAGGAAGATGTACTTATGGCACAGGCAGGTTAGGTAAGGGGAATTAGTTTTCTGCTTACCGCAAAGGTAAGCAGAGAGCACGGGCACATAAGATTTATCTTGATCCATCTTCTTTCTCACAATGATTCTGTTCGATAGTCCCGTACACTATCGATGGTGTACAGGACAAAAAATACATCACCTTCTACAACAAGAGTTTCCGGGGTTGGGCTGATCAAAATAAAAGGTTAAATCTGGAGGCCCACAAATGTTTAAGTGAAATAGGATTCTCTGGAATGGACCAATGCCAAATCGATAAAGCGCTCCATAAGTGCAAAACATCAAAGGTGGGCACGGGTTCATATATTGCCCATAAAATCTGAAATACATATTTATACAAGTACAAAAACACACACTTTATACATATCATTGGCGTATGCTCCTACTCCAGTTGCCTCCCACGATCCCCAACCCAATTTTAAAATGTTTTTATTCCACTTCGTTTAAGCCGCTGGGCAACAGTTTAAAATTTTTTAATCCAGCGTCTTTCTGCGGCCCATCTTTGAGCTCTGGACTACCCCACCCCAGACTCGAGTCCCGAGATCATTAGATTGTCTTTGCCATGTCTCCGGAAGTGCACATATAATTCTGTTGTCTTCTCCAGGCGATCGATTCAATATATATGTTGTTTAAGACGTTGTTGAAGTGTGTTCTTCGTCTGTCCAACATACAACTTATTACAAACCTTACATTCGATCCATAAACCAGATTTGACGAACCCAGTTGGAAGGTTTGCCAGACTGGAGCACTGAGACCCGTATGCCTATTGTAATATATTTTATCAATCTAAAATGTGCATCATTATTTTGTTGTTTTCTCCTATTTAATGAGGCACGAACCAACAGATCCTTTAGATTTATATTCCTCTTAAAGGCTGATATAATTTTAAAATCTGACAGGGGCTCAATAACATTCTGTAGCTTTTTAAGTTGTGTTTTAACACTGAAATTCAATTTTAATGAGACAGGAGAGAATGTGGTCACAAATGGGACAATATTATCATTTTGATCCGCTCTATTAGGTATTTGGACCTGTTGAAAGCTCTGTTGTACTTCGGCTTTAATAGAGCGAAGAAATGTCCTACTGTAGCCCCTTGTTCTGAGGGCTTTAAAGAGCACTCTTGTTGCCACCTCGACATCACCCAGCCTCGTACATATTCTACTAAACCTTATCAGTTGGGATTTTACAATCCCCCTATAAGTGTGTTTAGGATGGTAACTTGTTTTATGCAACAAGGCATGGGTGTCGGTTGGTTTAAAGTATACTCTGGTCCCCAGAACACCCTCCCCCCCCCCCCCCATCATCCCCCCTCATCCTAAAAAACCCGGCATCCAAAAATTTGATGTTCTCAGTTTGTAAATTGTACTTTACAGTGATCGAATTATGGTGTCCATTCAGTATGCTAATAAAATGTTTAAAATCCGACTCCGAGTGGCTCCAGACTCCAAAATATCATCCAAGTACCGGATGTACAATAATGGGATCTTCCAGCATTTGGGTAAGACAGTATGCTCCCAATCCGCCATATATATATTGGCATGTGCCGGAGCAAACTTCTTTCCCATGGCTGTCCCATGTACCTAGAGAAAGTGTCTGGAGTCTAATTCAAAGTCGTTCCGTGTCAGACCCAGTTCTAAAAGAGAGAGAAGGGCTTCATCAGGTCTAGCCGGGTCAGGATATTTATTAAAAATCTGTCTCACTGCTCTTAGGCCTAGTTGAGTATCTATATTGGTATATAGAGCATCTATGTCAATAGTGAAGAGCATTGCTCCAGGAGGTACATCAATTGTTTTGATCTTAAGTCATATGTGTACTTCACATAGCTGGGATTTTTCTGAGATAAGGGATTTAAGAAATGTTCAATATACTCTGCTACTCTATATGATTCGCTACCACAGTTGGAGACAATCGGTCGACCGGGGGGAATCTTGTGAGGAACAGTCCACGTTCTAAGATCCTTGTGTATCTTTGGAAGAAGATAGAATTTCCGTGTGCTTGGAGGATCTGAACCAAACAGGTAGTATTTTTGTTTCGCAGAGATATATTTATTTTCATATAGTTTTACAACAATCTCCCGAATCCTACTCTCCATTTGAAGAGAGCAAGTCAGAGGTACATAAGGTCTAGCATTATTTAGTTGTCTGTTAGCCTCTGAGGTATTGGGTTTTGTCTATAATAACTATTTTCGATCCCTTATCCGCAGATTTTATAACTATGTCCTGGTTCCGTTTTATTAGGGCCCGAGCACCGACGTAGTCGGAGCGGAGGACCTATTGTTTTTCGATTGTTTATTATTATTAGGGCCCGAGCACCGACGTAGTCGGAGCGGAGGACCTATTGTTTTTCGATTGTTTATTATTATTAGGGCCCGAGCACCGACGTAGTCGGAGCGGAGGACCTATTGTTATTCGATTGTTTATTATTATTATTATTATTAGGGCCCGAGCACCGACGTAGTCGGAGTGGAGGACCTATTGTTTTTCGAATGTTTTTTCTTATTCTTATTCTTATTTTTGGTGTTTCGTCGCAAAAAGGAGGTGCTTGGGATACTGGGAATTTTGTGAAATTTGGCACGCAAGCCAGAATTTGCGAAAATTGCAGTCTGATTGGGGTGTCCAACTGCGGTATGAAATATTGGCTCGATAGCGCCCCCTATTGAGTAGCCCCAACATTAGGTTTCACCTAGCTGTATGAAATTTGGTTGGTATGTGGACCGTGATGAGACGCACAAAAAATCCTCTTGGAGTTTTTCATTAAACCAAACAGGAAGTCGGCCATTTTGACTTTTATGACGTTTTTTGACCATTTCAAGGCGTCATACTTTAACAAACTCTTCCCAGAGATTTGACCCGATTGACTTCAGATTCGGTCAGTATGCTCTTGAGACCTTGGCAGTGAAAAGTTACTCAAAGATCAAAAAGTTATCGAACTATGTGTCCATGGCGCGGCGTCAAAAAAACACCATTCGCCGCGAAACAGGAAGTTGTTGTAACTTGGCCATACAGTGTCTAATCTGCTCCAATTCTCTCATATGTCATAATATCCTGACCCGGAACACATCTATATGATAATTTAGAATCATAGTAATAGCGCCACCTAGTGGCAACTGGGATTTTTACGTTTTGTACTTTGACATTCTGCTCCTCACAGATTAATCAGATCCCTCTCAAATGTTGTCAGACAAGCCTTAAGACCTTGATAATGCTTCATTGTGAAGATTGTAAGAAGTTGTCCAAGGGCGGCGACGTGGCGACTCGGCGAGTTTCGATCCTTCGCCATGAAGAAATAAACTGATGTAACTCGACTCCACATCATCAGATCTTTACTAGATTTCACATGTTTGATTAGACTCCAGTCCTGAAGACATTTGCAGGCCAATTTTGAATCATAGTCATAGCGCCACCTACTGGTAACAGTCAATTAAAGTCTTTATACTTTGGCTTGTTTCTCTTAGTAGGTAAATCAGATCAACATCAAATTACTTCCATAAGTTCATAATGCCAGTTCATGAAGCTTTTGATGTTTCATCGAACGCCGTTGCCGTGGCGATGCAGTCTTCGCCGTTAACAACGAAGGTCATTTTGAGAGGCTAAAAATGCTCGAAACATAAGAAAACTTGGCAAGCAGATTACAAGCCCGAAATGTAGTTATAGAATATGATTTTATTGGTTCAGAGTGGCAAATCGGCTCAATAGCGCCCCTACAAAATTTCGACGAAGCAGCCCTCACAGTATGTTTGACCTAGATGTATGAAATTTGGTAGGAACATGTATCACATATGGACTTAAATAAAAGTCTCTTGGGGCCATGCTCTAAACCCAACCGGAAGTCAGCCATTTTGAATTTTTTATGAATTTCTCATGTTTTTTTCCATTTCCAGGTGCTGTACTACGAACTCCTCCTAGGGAATTAATCCGATCACCTTAGAATTTGGTCAGAACAATCTAAAGACCGTAGCGATTAAAAGTTACTAAAAGCTTTAGGTTTCATCGATCGACGTGGATATGGTGTGATGGCCATTTTACATGGTTCGCCATCATCCATCAAGCTGTTGTAACTCGACTGTACTTTGTCAAAACTGTCCCAAACTTGACATGCTTGTTGACTGTCATGGCTTTAGGACTTCTGCATGCCAATATTAACTCATAGTCATAGCACCACCTACTGATAAGCACGGACGTAAGCAGGATTCTATAATTACAGCGGCCCAAACACTGACCTTATTGAAAGGGTTTGTGGGCACACCATGAGAAAAGAATGACTTCTCTGATCTAAATATGTGGATAGTAAGATGCTTGGAGAGCAGAAATTAGATAAAAGTGGTTGTCAAGCCACTGTCGGTGGGCATTAGCATAAATGATCTGTCCAGAGCTTCTCCATGAGAATCAGGTTAAACGTTATAATGAATGCTTCACACTACAATCTAAAGTTGCAGAAGAACTTAAAATGAAAACAGTGTTAAATTAAAGTGTTCAAGTAAAAGCAAATGGCACTACTATTTTGTTAACTTTCATGTAAGTCCAAATACAATCAGCAGGACACTGCAGAAAGTAGAACCCCATCCCAGTAAACTGACAGTCTTTTATGTTACAAACACTGAAGCGCATTCACACACATTTATTTTCTTAATGATCTTAACAGGCTTACATTTATGATTGTATCGGAGGTACACTCAAAACATTTGAGGCTTAAGACCTGGCAACATGATCTTGCTACGCTGCTGGTCGACGCAGGAAATATCATCTAACTCGTGCACGCAGAGTGTGATGGTCACAGAAATTCATGGCCGCATCACCCAGAGTCCTGCTAGTACCAGGAAATACCGTTTAACTCGTGCACGCAGTGTATGACGGTCACAGAAATGCATGGCCAGAGTCCTGCCAGTACCCTCGACGTGCGTGAAGTTGCGAGGGCCCGATCAATGCTGCTCGCAGCTTTAATTCTATTTAATGCTTGTTGTTCCTCTATTGACAGATTGTCCTCTACTATGGTTCTGAACGAGATGTTCTCGAGCTCTCGAATGTCACGCCTAATCAACTTTTTAAGAGGTTCAGAAACTGAATTCCACTCAGGTTCCCATTTGAAGGGTTCGATAAACAAAATCAGGACAGAGCCCAAAGTATATTCATAATAATTTAATAGTTTTAAACGTCTGTGATACCCATAGAGATCTCGCCGAAGACAGTCCTTATCCAGCCCTAGGGACGCTGGGGTCAATCCGGGAGGAATGGGAACATTTGGGCCAATTCAGGGCCAGCTCGGTGGGATCCTGGATTGATATTTTAAACTGCGATATCTTCTCAACCGTTCGATATCCCGCTTTGAAACGTAGAAATCTTGGACCAACGCTTAATTGTATGGAATCGATGTTTTGGGACACATTTTGCCATTTGGGTCAGTATGATTGGGCCACATGAGATTCCATAATAATGTAGTCGAATTGGCAGTTTTTGAGTTGGAAGGAAGCTGAAGTTTGACCTGGAAAATCTCTAGAGTCCTTTGGGCTAGGAAGCTGAAATTTGGAATATATATATATATATATATATCTTCTCAAAGGATAGATCCATTGGTATGAAAATAAAAAGGACTGGAGAAATTGCAACTATTTGAAATTATTGCCGAGCAAATGAAAGAGCTATATTGCTTTACTTCATTTAAAAAATAACTTCACAGATACTTGAACATATCAGAACAGGATAAAACATGACTTCATTGTTTTCAAAACAAACAATAACTTCATTTAAAAAATAACTTTATACATTTTCCTCTTCTTCCTCGTCATCAGCAAAATAATATAGAAGAAAAAACATTAACAAAAACACTGCATATACATTTCTGAATAAAATAGATGATGTTATAGGGCAGGGGTATTCAATTAAAATTCCAAAAGGTCCAGATTGAGAAAATGTCCTCGGACAAAGGTCCGGAACATTACAATAATATCTAACTTGCGGTATTTCGTGCCATATATATATATATATATATATATATATATATATATATATATATATTCAAGAAGCCTAGTAGTAGTAACGTCTCTGTGTAGTCAACAACTGTCAAATCAAATCACATCAATTATATTTTAACAATTATTATTCTCACTTTTCAAATTGAACTGGATGGATTATAAATAATACATAGAAATACATAAATACATGTTCTCTCATTTCAAGTAAAATAAGGGCTGGAATAAATAATAACTGACATAACAGAAAGCTTTTGAAAAATGTGCATCTTAAAATAAAGTACTTAATTTTAGAAAAATCTATTTCACTGAATTGTCCTGCAGCTTTAAATTCAGTTCATTCAGGTGTGAAGTGATGTCAATCAAAAAAGCCACAATATTATATTTTTCTCATCATCTAAAAAGAGAAATGTTTGAGCATGATCTTTATCTGTGGTTATTAATCCACTTGTTTCAGCTCTATTCTCTCTGTTAACATCATTGTTGGTCAGTGAATTCATGCATTAGGATTCTGATCATATTGGGCTCTTAGCTTTATTTTCTGTCTTCATTTAGATGTGAGAGGGTAGTTTGCTCAAAAGAGTTGTGCTTTGTCTCATAATGGCGCTTCATTTACCGCTTTTAATAGTCACGGTCTCTAAACATGTGAGACACACTGGTTTAAACTGTCCGTGTGAAGAATTAACCTATAAGAGTCTGTTCATTCTTTGTTAAAGACTCTGGTCTCTTTCACCACTTCTCTCTCTTTGGAGAACGTCATGTGAAATAACTTCTCTGACTCACGTATTATTCTCCTGCTCTTCCTTCTCTTTCCTCGTCTCTCCCCCGGTGTGTGAACATCTCACTCGAGTCAGGAAACTTGTCAGAATACTCATATTTGATTGGCTGAGCTGCGCCGGTTAAAATAGAAGCGCTCTGTCAAAATAAAATCGATTTTAGGTCCTGGGTCCGGATACAACGGCGTCTGGTACAATAGCTGTCACATATAATAATCACAATCTAAAACATATGCACATCTAATAGAAAACTATATGCAACTAACAGTGCGACTAAGCCAAAGGGTGGATGGTTAACTGGCGCTGCTGTCTTGGCCAGGGGACTCCATCCCACTATCTGAAGACATCCTGAAAACATAAGTAAGGTAATGTTGACATTTAATGACAGTTATGTGTCTGGACTTGTTAACCTTGTGTAGACATGCCCTCTCTCTGTCACTTCTCCCCCAGCAGTGGCTGCTATCGCTAGGCAAATTTTCTGGTGTGGCACATTCATATTGGTCTGACTAACAACTGTGTTTTTTTGTATTATCTTTCTCCTACCCTCTGTTCCTCATGGCTGTGCAAACTGTAACCAGCACCAGGTCGGAGCAGGTAGTGATATCGTCTGATCATCCCCACAGTTTGCTGCAGGAGAGCAGCTCTGTGTTGGCGGGGAGGGTTAATTAGATGGAGTAGGTAGCAATGGACCAATCACTGTTGTGAGGAATTTAAGTTTTAAAGCGCTCCTAATTATGGATATAATGTGATACAGTATATTTACTTGTAGGAGTCTGGTCATTTCATGCATTAAGTGTCTGTGAGAGGGGGTTTGAGGAATGTGCTGGAGCGGGGGTTGTGTGAAAGTGGCTGGGAGAGGTGTGAGGTTTAGGACAATGGGGCATCGGCCCAGGTGGGGCTTGTTGGACTTCAGCCAATCAATGAGCTGATCGATGAGCTGAGGAATGCAACTTTGGGGAGACAAATGTTTTGAAGCTCGGGGGGTTTTTCAGATCTTCTGCTGGCCACCGAGGAGGCAGACCAGCCTTCTGGGTGGCTCGGATTGGATCTCACATGTAATGGAATTTATGTTTGTTTTGTTATTAGTGGTGTGATTCAGTTTGTAACTGTCTGTATCTGTTTTTATGCTTCTTGGATAATAAATCCATTTGATTTTTACTTTAACCTGCTGTTGTGTTTTGGAGGCGATTGAGAGCACATGGCTGCAAGGGGGGGGGGCAAATTCTCCCTGTGTCCAGAAGTTATGGCCATAACACTGTCCAGGTTGCTGGTCAGGATTGTGTGTATGTATATATATATATATATATATATATTAGTGCTGGACGATTACATTTTTTAATCGCAATTAATCACATGGATTTTTTGCGATTAATCTCATTGTTATGGCAAAGTTCAATAATGAATTCAAAAGTAGTGTATTGCTCACTTTTATTTTAAAGTGCTGCTCTATGAACTAAAGGTGAATAACATTGTGTGTAAACACTTTAAACACATCAGGTTGTTGTTAGCAGCAGTGTTCTCTTCACACAGCAGCAGTTCTATCTCTTCACTATCTGTGCTCAGTGTGTGACTGTGTGTGAAATGTTCCACTGCTGTGCAACAGGAACAACATGTTTCATCTACATGTGTGTCTTCATGACAGTCAGAGCATGTGAATGCAGCTCTACTGTTCATCACTATGATGCTGTAACTCAGAGGTGATGAAGGTGACCCAGCGATCACAGAATAAAGACACTTTACGCACAATTTAGGTATATTTTCCCTTTAACTCACGAGATGCAGGTAGCATGTTTTATACTTAATGTGAATATAATTCATACTTTGTTGGCATCTTATTCTGAAAACCGGATGTTTGTCTGAAGAAACCGGATGTTTTCTCACGTTAATCTTTCAGCTAACTTTCAAAGTCCTTCGCTCGCTCCCGATCTGTGCCATTTGAATGCGTTTACCGTGAATTTCAGCATATAGGTGCACTAAAATGTAAGTGTCTGCTGAGTTGACCACGGAGATCTGAGTGTCTGCTGACTTTACCGCAGCGATGTCCAGTAGTCTCCATTCCTCCACCGCTGCCAGTCAGCAACGGACTTTCAAAATAAAACAAATGCTTTAACGCGCTATAAAATAATTGTCGGCGTTAATTAATTAATTAATGCGTTAACGCGATAATTAACTTGCCCAGCACTAATATATATATATAACGCCGACAATTATTTGATCGCGCGTTAACGCATTTTTTAAATTTATTTATTATTATTATAATATATATATATATATATATATATATATATATATATATATATATATATATATATATATTATTATTATTATTGTAACAGACTGTCTCATGTTTATCATTTTGTATTGGAGATGATATGTCCCTTCAGGGTTGCAATAGAGAAAAGGCGACTTCCGCTTCTGGTCGAGGGGGGGGACAGAAATAAACAGAAGCCGTGGGCTGAACCAGATGTCTGGTCTCCTGACTCCGCTTATTACCGTCTTATAAATGCACCTCATACACGAACCCAGGACGCTCTGTCACATCGGTGGCAGCGGTGTTTCTTATGCACCGACTACGGACCGCTACGACTATTTTACGCGTCGGTGACTGTGAGTGTGCGCTTTCTTAGCTTAGCTTAGCTGTCTCAGTTTAGCTAGCAGGCTAACTCCACGGCACTTCAGAGAGAAAAGCGCTGCTGGTTCAAGTACAGGATGGGGATTGGAGATGAAGACCCGTTGAAGCCCAGCTCAGGGCTGTTCGGCAGACGGTCGGCCAGCAGGGATGTGGACCTGCCTGCTCCGTTTCCAGAGTTTCCTCGGCTGGGTGAGACAGTCTGTTACTTTATTTTGAAAGTGCATTGCTCATTGGCAGCGGTGGAGGAAGTCTTCGGCAGACTACGTTGATGCAGCGTGTGGGAGAAGTATAGATAAACTAAAGCAACACAAGCTAACAAATGCTACAGAGAAGTGGATACAAACTGCAGCCGGTTAGTGTTGTGGAAGATGTCTGAGGAACGTTCTTAGGATCGGCGTTACAAGGTGCACCAGCTGTTGCTCTCCCTGGAGACTACTGGACATTGCTGCGGTAAAGTCAGCAGACACTCAGATCTCCGTGGTCAACTCAGCAGACACTTACATGTTAGTGCACCTATATGCTGAAATTTACGGTAAACGCATTCAAACGGCACAGATCGGGAGCGAGCGAAGGACTTTGAAAGTTAGCGGAAAGATTAACGTGAGACAACATCCGGTTTCTTCAGACGAACATCCGGTTTTCAGAATAAGATGCCAACAAAGTATGAATTATATTCACATTAAGTATAAAACATGTATAAAACATGCTACCTGCATCTCGTGAACCAAATGTTATTGCACTTTTGTTCATATAGCAGTACTTTTAAAATAAAAGTGCGCAATACACTACTTTTGAATTCATTATTGAACTTTGCCATAACAATGAGATTAATCGTGATTAAATATTTTAATCGTTGCCCAGCACTAATATATATATATACTGTGGACTCCTCAGAGAAGCTTTGGTGTCTGTGGAGGTGTTGAGCTCTTTGTAATTATTGAGAGAGAAAATCCTTTCTACAAGATGAGGTAAGTTATACATGGTAAGTGCCTTTTTTTCTTACTCTGTGAGAGGCATGTGTTGGGCTGGAGGCACGCAGGGCCTGGTAGCATCTATCCAGCACTGGAGCATGCTGGATGGATGGATGGATGCTTTCCATGGTGCTGATCGGACTCTGTGAGAGGCATGTGTGGGGCTGGTGGGACCCTGGAAGAAGGCATGCAGGGCCTTGTAGCAGCTATCCAGCACTGGAGCATGCCTGGACTTCTCCCTCAATACTCTCTCAACCACACACCCTATAGTTACATCAAGGACACGTACCATTTTGTCGATATAGTGGAAAAAAAATTCACATTCCTGACAACTCAATCCTGTTTACAATTGATAGAGACAGCCCCTATACTAATATTGACATCAAAGAGGGCATACAAGCCGTAAAAAGTCTTTCAGAAACACCCAAACAAAACAAAGACCAGACAAAGAGTTACTACAGCTATTAGAGATCAAATTGACCAAAAAACACTTTGAATTTAATGGAGGCTCTAGGACGAATCAAAGGTTGCTCAGTATTGACCTGTGGGCCAAGGTCGGGAGGTCAAGTACCTATACCATGGACTTGTAAAGTCCACAACTCTGCGCTGCTTGCTCCAATTGACCTGGGATTTTGTATTCACGCATGTCAGGCTCCCCTTCACTAACACCCCCCGAGAGCCAACTTATACGGGCTTGATTAAGTCACAGTTCTTAAGATTTCATAGCATCTGCAGTAAGACTTTGATTCTGCAAGTAAAGTGCTATTCCCAGCTTTGGCCAGCAAAGGGAACTCTAGGACCTCTCTTAGAAATGTCACAGGACATTTCAGCAAACTAAACCTACATTGGTGAACTCTAACCTCTCACTTGTAACCACATATTCCCCGTCTACTGTTAAACTTGTCAAGAGTGATTAGGACAAACTTTCACACGTATATTACAGGTACCTCATCATTACAGGACCACAGTATCATTGCAGCATTCAGGAGGAATAAGAACTTACAGGACAAAATTAAAACACCTTACTAATCCTAAACCCAGGGGACAGGGTGAATATTTTCAACACCGCAACTGGTTTACTAATCGATATACGAAGGTCTTCCATGCAGGACCCGTGGCAGTCTGAAATGTAGAAACTGAATTTATTAGATTAAATGTAAACAGTGTGGTTTGCAATATGTGGGTGGAACTGGCGACACCATTTCAATTCCATTTACCCAACTCAAATATAATATATTGAATAGGAAAAAGCTACTGACTCCCTTTGCCAAACATTTCCTCCAACATGGCAGGAAATCTGTTCCAACAACAGTTATACAGTGTAATCCTAGATGGAGCACTCCCCAAAGACAGCGGGCAGACAGGATCTGGATCCCAAAGGCCTTTATGACAGGCAGGAGCTTCATGGTGTGAGGTAGTGATGGACAGTGCACTATTTTTTTTCTCTATCTATTCAGACTCTCTAGTTCTAAAAGCCCCCACGCCACGTCAAGGCAGAGTCCATGCGGAGGTTTTTTGCGGAGGTTTTTTTTGTTGTTATTTCTTTTATATATTTTTTTATACTGTGAAACAAAGTATTTCCACTGCCTCTTCTTCTGGAGGACATTAACAAATCCAAACAATCGTGGAACGAACTGAACAATGCCTCTTCTTCAGGAGGATTTAAACACACCCTTATTAACAATATTAAACACTCAAACTGAACAAAAACAAACACTCTAACTCTCACTCAAACAGAACAATGATGAACAAAACAGAAAATCAGAAGTCTACTGCTGCATCATCCTGCAACGCATCGACTTGAAGGCTTTGTGGGTTCTCACAGGAATGCCCTTGTCTTTGCATGCCACCAAGTAGAGCTGGTACGCCTTGGCGAGTTTGACCTCTTCTGCGGTGTTGATGAGGTCTAGCTCAAGTGAGGTCCAAGCCGATTTCGATGTCACAGGCAGACATGTTGCTTTGGTGCGCCGCACCGCCTGGCACGTGCCTTCGTCCTCGCGTGCTTGTACATCCTCGAACGGCTGCTCCTGAACACTGTCCTCAGGTCTGGCCACCGTAGGACCAGGTCTCGGGGCAGTGGCGCCATCCGGTGTGGTATGTCACCGTGAAGACGCCACACACTCAGGCCGAAGACTTGGGGCATCAGGAAGCGCGACTGCACCTGCAGCCTTTGCAGGTCACTCTGTGGCACACCCATTGCTCGGATCAGCGAGCCGAGCTCTTTAAAGGCGATGAAATCCCAGTTCATTAGCATGCCCACACAACTGACGAAGGTGAGCACCTTGAACTTCTGATCCTTCCCCATGTGAGGTGGGAGTCGGGCCATAACTGGTCCCAGCCACGGCATGCCATACTCCCTGTAGCGCTCGAGGTTCCGGCTGTAGGATAGGCCTTGCCTCTCAATGTCAATGCAGAGTGAACATGTTTATTTCTTCTCACGGGTATAGATCTGTGTTTCTATTGGAAGTTCTGCTTACAGATACTGTGTCGGACTCAGAGTCATAGTCCGTGTATTCTCCACATGACACATGACTATTAGAAACACCCTGTTCTTCATTTGTGATCACAGTAAGATCTCTGCCTCTAACACTTCAGGAAGCTGCTTCCTCCACATTTTCTGCTGGTTGGGGTTGTAGTTCAGATTCTACAGTTTGAGAGCTGCTGTTCTCTGCAGCAAGAGAAGCCTGTCGCTCCTCAGCTGGGCTCAGCTCCTCCTCAACCTTGTCCTTATTCTCGAACTGTGAGCCAGTGGCACCAGCCGCCGAGCCCGCAATACTGCAATCTGCCACCACACCCACGGCTGCGAGCCCGGCCACAGGTCCGCCAGCAGCAGGCTCAGCCGAAAGGCCACCAGCCGTAGGTTGAACATGCTTCAGTTTGGGATCTTTACATCCCGAACTCACTGTTTTTAATCCACTGGCAAATTTCATAAACCTCCAGAGCTCGTTCTCCAACAATTTGTTAGGGATAAACGGCAGAACACCGGATATGGTGATCCGTGCAGAGGGAGCTGACAGCGGGGAGACCTGCACAAATGTGTCCCTGATAAACACACCGCTCTCGATCAGCTGATAGAGACAAGGCTGTTCTTTCAAGAACACAACCACTGCTTTGTTCATTCTTGATGCAAAGGAGAGTTTATCCAACAAAACCTCCTACACGGTGACACTACTATCCGGCGGGACTATCCTCACTCCCTGCCGGATAGACGGAGGTGGCGTCTCGGAGGACGCCATTCCTCCCAAAACACATCGACAAACGCACCGATCACTCGACCACAACTCATTAAAACAGTTAGAGACTTACCTGATCATGCACATAAGACAGATGATAAAACACAGTAGAAAACCTGAAGAACAGGGACAGAAACCAATTCAAAACTCTGCGCCACTCACACATGCACCACCACACACTCACCGGAAACGGGGGGAGGAGAGAAGGAGGGCAAGTGTAAATGCTCCCATATAAAAGGTAAATGTTCATTTCAATTTTTTTTCTGATACGAATGGATAATTTATGTGTTCACCTTTATTATCTTAAGATTATAACTCCACTTCCTCTTGTGTGTATGTATTTTTATGAAGAGGGGAGGAGAGAGGAGAGTAGAGAGGAAAGGTTTTTGGTTTTCAAAGTCCCGTAATTGGTCCATTGCAGGGAGACACCAGATCACTGTCATGTCATCATTTCAGTCTAAGAATAAAATAAAACTACTCATCCAGGCACAGAAAAAAGTGAACTTCGTCAGAAGTTAACAATCAGCTTACCCTCCGCCCCCCCCCCCCCCCCCCCCCAACAGCTGGGAAATATCTGGAGAAAGGACTCAGTCAACAGTATCATGTTTTGTATTTAATTGTTTACAGTCAGAAAATAAAAATAAAAGATGTTTTCAAAGTCATTGTTAGCTCTGTAATGGTATTATTAAGTAGGACTCAATTATCCTGTAGAGCCTACATCCTATTTTGTATCTAATTGTTCTCCGACTGTCTTCATCGTTCTAAAACCAGACCACAACAAATGTTAAAGACGACTAATTTTCACTCCTGCCACCTAAAAAGAGTCTGATGTTACTGTTTTCCTTTCTGAGTGGAGTTCTCAGAAAGAATGTTTAGCTGACATTTGAATCCACCAGACTCTAGCTCATTTTCAGCAAGGAACAGGAAATGTGGGGGGCTGGAGGAGATAAACGTCTCGTCAGAGAGGGCTGGATTACTTATAGTACTTATACTATACTACTTATAGTACTTATAGATTACTTATAGTAGCTTGGAATGGGACAGCTGCGCTTTTTGTGTCACAAAATGTTTAGTTCACCCTTTTTAAAGGTGCAATGTGGACGGAAAGCCCTAACAGTCCGAATAGGAAGTCAAAGTCACGCCCCTTTTCAGAAAAGATATCCATGATCGTTAGAGACAAATATATATTTTTCTATCCTGTTTGAATTGTGCCATGAATTACACATAAGATGCCAGTTTAAAAGTTGTGCGAGTCAAGAATCAGGAGGCGACTCCTCTGGTTGCAAAACTAAGTCAGACTGTGCAGAAGTCTATGAGAAAATGACTCTACTTCTCTCTTGATTTATTACCTCAGTAAACATTGTAAACATGAGTTTATGGTCTCAGTCTCTAGTTTCAAGTCTTCTTCAATACAGCATGATGTTCATTTAGTACATTATGGTCCATTTAGAGTCAAGTTTAGAGTCTTGTATTTTTCAGTTGCAGATTTTATGTTTTCAGATTCATATCTTATTTCTTTACAGTTTTAAATCTTTTTTTCACTTTCAGACTTTTGGCCTTGATCTGAGAGGGGTGTAATCATGAGTGACGGCATTTCAGTTTCAATTTTTTTTTTTAAATGATCAAAACTATTGGCCTCGATTTGGCTCCATAGATTACACACAATGAAAACATACTTATTAATATAATATACATTTTTGCTAATAAATCCACCTACATCCCACACACTGTTCCTTAGGACTCACTCCTGCAACACTGTTGGATATGACCGAAGTGACTTTTGAGTACAGTCTCACAAGTAAATGTAACAGAGGTACTTTAATTATTCAAACCGAAGATTCGTCTGTACAGTTTTATATATTCAGCCAATTTAAAGCTACCGCAAATACTACCAAGGAAATGTGGATTTCAAAGTAAGGGAATGGCGTGTGGTTTCACTTCCATTAGTTGCGATTAAGGATCAGAGTATTTGGATTTAGTACTACTTAGACTACATGCACAAATACTACGAACTTCTTTCACTGTGTACCTCTGGAATTAGCCAATGTCAAAGTTCCTTTTGGAGAATATAAATAAACCTTTTCATAAAAACTTTGACAAGGGATAAAAAAAACATTTTTTACATAAGTGATTTATTAACCTTACATTTTTGGACTAAGTACTTGTTAGACCACTTGCACAAATACTATTATCTGCTTTTACCTGTAGTTTCTGAGAAATCCAATCTCACATTTAATCAATTAGTATTAATGCTATGAATCTCCATTGCTCCTACAGGAACTTAAAGTACTATTTTTAGTACCCTGTTATGAGTTTATAGTGACAAACTATCATTTGGACACCAATATCATAACAGTATTACATTTGTTGTATTTAACTGGAGTTTAACGGAACCTCACTTTCCTCTCCTATTGCGGAAATTTTAACATAATTTGTGCTCTTGAACACTCACTAACATATCTGGTGGGAGGGGCTACACACGTTTACTTCCGCAACAACTGAGGTCAGAGAGGTAAAACACAAAAGATGTTTCCTCCTGCCTCGTTTTACATGCACTTAAACCTCGTTGGAGTGCGTCTCTTAATTTATGGGACTTGTATGAATGTGCCCGGGAACACTTTACACAGATTACAATAAAAAATTTGCGGAGCGGATGCGGAATTCCAAATTATAGGATAAGTGTGAAACGTCAAGTCCAGTTTTAAACACATCGGGACGCTGGCTGAAAATGTGAGAGTATGAACTCTTTTTTTACTGTCACTGAATTCCCTGATTCCACGAGCAACTTTGTATTTACATCTAATGCGGATATATTTGTAATGTACTTCTATGCTGCCTCTGCACAGACACACGTGGCTGTCAGCGCTGCCAAGTCGTAAACCTCTTGTAGCAGAGACGATCTTTGATACCGGTGTCCACTTCTTGACTCCAATGTCGGCTCCCTCTCTGTCAAACCTAACTTGACGCAGTTTTACAGGTGGATGCCGTCTCTTAGGGGGAACCCCGTGTACGTTGCTGTGTATCTGTAGTGAATAGAGAAAGACTATATTGATTTTATGTTCACGTGAACACCTGGCTGGACAGTAAGGGCTTTAAGAACGTTTGTAACGTTACTTACGTAGCTAGGTAGCTAATGATGTAAGCTAGTGCAACATTTACTGGACAATCATTGACAGCTCAGTGACGTCTCACGTTTAACTTCTTATTGTAGGACTACCTCGTATTTTGCCCCCCTTTAAAGAGCCAGTCAAGACCGGAAGTGCACCCTTCAGAATAAAAGTAAGTGTAAATTAATAATCAAAATATTACTATTTGGTTTTGTCATTTCAGCTTCTTCCGTGGGATTTTACAATAAATTATTTCGGGCAGTGTTTTTCATTGTGTCCACTTGAAGTGGAGTTGTTATTACCTGGACTAGTTGAACACCTGTAGTGCTTGTGATAACTTTGTGTGTAACTCTGTCCTGATTATCAGCATGGGCGTCAAAGTAGCTGTGAGCTGCACCGTGTTGTACGTCCTACTGGACGTGATTGTCACCACGGTCCTGTACACACACGGATCACACTTGGGCGTGTTCAAAAAGGAGGTCCTGAATTTACACATTCTCCAGTCGGCATTGGACCTCTGGGGGACTGTGCTGCTCAGAGCCTCCCTCCTGCTGGGAGCCTCCATAGGGGTCTCGTGGAATAGACGGGACGGCCCGCAGAGGGTCGCCAAACTCTCCACCCCCGTCGTCTTCATCTCCCTGATCCTCATCACCTACGCCCTGACTAAGTTGCTGATGCTGACTGAGCTGGAGCCTCTCACCCACCAGCCCTGGTCCCTGAGCCTGATATGTTGGACTTGCGCCTCCTCTCTGTGTGTCGTGCTGCTCTGGAGACTGCTGGGGAAGGAGTCCCAGTTTAGTCCCAACGGTGGCAGCAGCAGCGGTAGGGGAGGACGGGGCTGTAAGGACACTGAAAGGCTGCTGGGGGCAGCTGGTGAGGAGGAGCAGGAGGTTGGCTGTGAGAGGAAGATGAAGAAGGAGGAAGAGGAGAAGGGGACAAGCCAGGAGAAGATCGGCTCTGGGGCGACACTCGGACGTCTGCTGACCTACTGCAGGAAGGATGGTAGGCTGCTGTCTGTAGCCGTCCTCTTCCTCCTCATCTCTGCCGTGTGTGAGTGTCCTCGACGTAGGAGCATTAACCCGTCCGATCTCAGGATGTGCAATAGCTCAACAGCGGAGTACTGAGCCCACACGTAATGACAGTTACTCATTCCAGATTACACAACACTTAGCTCCTGCTCTCATCAGGAGTTCAATGTCAAAATTAAAGCATTCAACTGCTTTTATTTTCCCTCCTTATTTCGGTGCTCCATAAAATGTCACCTCGCCCTCAATGCGACTCCCTAACAGAGTAAATTATGAGCCTTTTAACAATATCTGCAACTTACTTTCATTACTTTTTAACGTTTATTATTCTTAGTCTGCGTTATTTTATCAATTAATCATTTGGATAAAGAAAAATAGAATAAATGTCAATGTAAGGGACATTCTCCTAGATCCCAAGGGGGCTTTTTTTCAGAATTAGTTTTTTTTCTTTTCAAGATATATATATATATATATATATATATATATATATATCACATAAAACGACCAAAAAAACAAAATTCATTTTTTTGTCAATTAAGTAATTGATTAAGTGACTTGTTGTTTCAGCCTAATTGTATTGAACATCAGAGGTTATGATTGTCTAAGTTGTCCTGAAGCATCTTAATAATTGATGACCCGTAGGAAAGCTCATTCCACGTACGAATAGTCAGTTCCACAAAGACCCCAAAACACCTGTGTGTGGACGGCCCTTCCATTACATTTGGGCCCCTCTCTCTTTGAACCTGCAGGTGAGGCCTTCATACCTTACTACTATGGGGAAGCAATAGACGGCATCGTGGTTCACCAGAGCATGGAGTACTTAGCTAAGCCTGTGATCATACTGGCAATGCTGGCCTTAGCCAGGTGAGTATCCGAAGGTTGTTTAAGAAATCAAATATTGATATCATGTTAGTAACTCACATTTGATAATATTGTGCCCATAATCGGCGCTTTTTCTCTTAAAGGCCCAGTGTGCAGCATTTCGGGGGGGAATTTGTTGACAGAAATATAATAATATAATGATGTTTACTTTGGTGATTAATTGCCGGGAAATAATAATCATTGTGTTTTTGTTACCTTTTAGAATGAGCCATTTATGACTACATAGGGAGCGAGTCCTCTTCGCAGAGTCCTCCATGTTGCACCACCGTGTCCTACGGAAGCCCAGAACAGACAAAACAAATGCGTTTTTTGTGTCGGCCACCGTAGTTCTCCAATGCGCTTGGCACACGAGAGAAGTTTCAGTTTGGTTGCAATCTGCAACCTCGCCACTAGATGGTGCCAAATCTGACACACTGGCCCTTTAAATCATTTTATACATACAGTTACAGACTTTCTCCACCTCCCTGCACTTTTATTTTTAATCGAATTAATTTGACTGATAGCTTTATAATATTTTTATTTTGCACATTTTCTATAGATATCGCAATAATCGTGTAGTGAAAACCTGATATCGGAACATCCCGACTTTTGATGTTGAGCATTGTGTGCATTTTCAAACTAAAACAAGTTGCCTGAGAGAGACACTTACAGATCAACAAAAGGTGACACGGGTATTTGTTTACACCAAAGTATCGCAAACTAGGATTCTACTGTTTTCTTTATCGTAACAGAATTTATAATTGCTTTGGCATTTTGACATCGTTGGGTAGCACACAGAGGAGGGGGGGTCAGGAAGGAGAGCGTGATGATATATAATGACATGTGGCTAAGCCGCTCCACTAGATTGATAGCCGCGACGTCCCTTATGCCAAACCAGACTGCAATGCCTTACGACACCTTCACCCTCTCCTCAGTTCTCTCGCGATGGGGGTACGCGGAGGAGTCTTCACCCTGATGTTCGGCAAGTTAAACCTCCGGCTCAGGAACCATCTCTTTAGAACTCTGATGAGGCAGGAAATTGCCTTTTTCGATGAAAACCATACAGGTGATATAGGAACACTATACATCCACCCCTCCTGTATTATTGATTTCTCCCCCTGTATGCCGCAGGGGGCGGGGCTTCTCCGACAAAAGGGATGCTCTTTTAATGTTGTTACCTGCCCGCATCACCCTGCAGGTGACATAATTTCACGCCTGTCGGCCGACACCACCCAAGTGAGCGACCTCATCTCCGTGAATATCAACATCTTCCTGCGGAGCGTGGTCAAGGGCGCCGGCTTCTCTATCTTCATGTTCGGGATTTCCTGGAAGCTCACGCTGGTGGCCGTCATGGGCTTCCCTTTCCTCAGCCTCGTCTCCAAATTGTATGGCGATTACTATAAGGTGAAGGAGATTTTTTTACGTCTGCGTTTCATTGGCAGATAAAATCAAATTCAAAGTTCTATTTGTGACTTCTTTTTTTTTTTTTCAGAAATTGACAAAAGAGGTGCAAACGGTCCTCGCGGAGGCCAATAAGGTGGCGGAGGAGACCATATCGGCCATGAGGACGGTGCGGAGCTTCGCCAACGAGGGCGAGGAGGCCGACTCCTACTACGGCAAGCTGTTGGTCATGTTCCAGCTCAACAAAAAACAAGCCCTGGCCTACGCTGGCTACATGTGGTCCAGTTCGGTAGGTATCGGCGGTCGGCCCCTTTGGACGAAGACGTAGAGCTCCAAATCTGTACAAATACTAGTGATTCATTCATACCTGCGTGTCACAGTGTGGGCTTGTGTTTTTTTTTTTTTTTTCAGATCTCTGAGCTTGCTTTAGAGGTTGCTATCCTCTACTACGGCGGCCATCTTGTAGTAACCGGTCAGATGAGTGGCGGTGCCTTGATATCTTTTTTCATATACATGCTCGAACTGGGGGAATGTCTGGAGGTATTTCATCCGTTTTATTCATTTCTTTCACGCGTGTCTGAAGCCACAAATCCCCTCTAACTGACGGTGTGTGCGGTTTCATCTTCCAGAGCATTGCATCGGTGTACACGGGCCTCATGCAGGGAGTTGGGGCTGCCGAGAAAGTTTTCGAGTACCTGGACAGGAAACCCGAACACCTGGCAGAGGGCACAGAGGCTCCAGACACGTGCGCCGGTGTGGTTGAATTTAAAGACATCACGTTTGCCTACCCGACGCGTCCCGACATTGATATTCTCAAGGTGCGTTCCGAGGGATCGTGCGCCGCCGTGCGTTGATAAACTCTGTATAACTCTTCACACTGTTCAAAACCGATCGGTTTGGCTCCAGGCGGGGTCAAGTGTTTCTAATTCACTCAGATCAGTATTAGACGATACCAGGGTTAGACTGTTATGTCGCATGTGTTTGCACAAATGAGTGCGAGCCATTTATTTCAAATCTGCATTAAAGGGACAGTCCACCCCAAATTAATCAAAAATACACATTTGTTCTCTTACCTTTAGTGCTATTTATCAATTTAGATAGTTTTGTTGTAAGTTGCCTAGCTCTGGAGATATCGGCTTCTCTCCAATATATTGGGATTATAAGGCACTTGGTTTGTGGGGCTCAAAGCGACAAAAAAATATATTTTAAAAACTCAACAGCAACGATTCGTTCCAGAAATCATCACCTGGTTACTCAAGATAATCATCAGACCTTGTTGCGAGCAGGCACACTGGCGTTTCATTTAAGCGCTGCCTCCCGGTCCAGCCTCATTCACGTGAACGGAGGAAGGAGAATAACTTGGCAATTGGTGCATTTTACAACTTTTAGGACCTAATGATTCTGATTCGTATTGGGAAGTAAAATTTACCTTCAAAAATATCGTCCCAATGGAATCATGTGACCCGGCAGTTTTAATTCCACCGTTTGGCTTTTTTTTTCATGAAAATTGCTTCAAAGTCCAGCTTGGTGGACATAATAGGTGTCCTCCTTGGCTTGACGTTAGCTTGTTCAGTGGTGTGTCCATAACTAGACGACTCACACTTAAACAATCTAGATTAATAAATAGCACTACAGGTGTGAGGAAAAATATGTATTTTTGATTCTGTCCCTTTTTTAAGTATTTTTTATCTTAAAGCTACTATACAAGGTTTTGTACCATGTCAGGGATGCAGTTGTGGAGGAATCATCATTTTTTAAATTGTATTACTATATTTGAATAATATATGTGGTAACATTTAAATTTGAAGATAATAAAATCACTCTATATGCAAACAATGTCAGCAATCGATTACACCAAAAATATCAGTTGTCCTATTGCAGGGGTCTTCAACTAAAATTCCAAAAGGTCCAGATTGAGAAAATCTCTTTGGGCAAAGGTCCGAAACATTACAATAATATCTAACTCGTGCTATTTAGTGCCATATATATATATATATATATATATATATATATATATATATATATATATATATATATATATATATATTCAAGAAGTCTATTAGTAGTAACAAAGAAAGTACACATCAATTATATTTTAACAAATTATTATTCTCAGTTTTCAAATTTAACTGGATGGATTATAAATAATACATAGAAATACATAAATGTTCTTCTCTTTTCAAGTACAATAATGTCTGATTAAAGAATAACTGACATAACAGAAAGCTTTTCAAGAATGTGCATCTTAATAAAAGATGAATTAAAAAGTAATTCATTTTAGAAAAATTCATTTCACTGAATTGTCTGCAGCTTTAAATTCACTTCATTCAGGCGTGAAGTGATGTCAATAAAAAGCCACAATATTATATTTTTGTCATTTAAAAAGAGAAATCAGTGAGCAGGACTTTATCTGTGGTTATATTCTCTATGTTAACATCATCGTTGGTCAGTGAATTACTGTGTTAGGATTCTGGTCATTTTGGGCTCTCAGGTTTATTTTCTGTGTCTTCATTTAGATGTGAGAGGATACGTTTGTTCAAAAGAGTTGTGCTTTGCCTCGTAGTGCGCTTCATTTACTGCTTTTATCAATAGTTACGGTTTCTGAACATATGAGACATGCTGGTTTTAACTGCCTGTGGGAAGAATTAACATATAAGATTCTGTTCATTCTTGCTTATAAATGCTGTTCTCTCTGAACTCGTTTCTCTTTTTGGAGAACGTCATGTGAGATAACTTCTCTGATTAGCACAATTCTCCTGCTCTTGTTTCTATTTCCTCGTCTCTCCCCGTGTGTCACGGTGTGTGTAAACCGCTCTCGAGTCAGGAAACTTGTCAGAATATCCATATTTGATTGGCTGAGCTGCATCACGTGATGTGATTCACAACGCATTGGTCGGTGTGTCCTGCACTGCTGAACAAGTACCGTAAAGGCTAAATAAGATGCGCCGGTTAAAGTACAAATTCGCTGCCTAATATGTATGATTCCGAACTATCGATTTTAGGTCCTGGGTCCGGATGCAACTGCGTCTGGGTCCGGATCCGGACCGCGGTCCGCCAGTTGGGGACCCCTGTCCTATAGCCTTGAATCGAGCACCACACCCACCCCACTTCCTTTCTTTTGTTTTTTTGATACTGCTTATCAACTTTCTCAAGTTTACTTCCTGAATGGATGTGTTTTGCAGGGGGTGTCCTTCACGCTGAGGCCCGGGGAGGTCACCGCCCTCGTGGGACCTTCAGGCAGCGGGAAGAGCTCCTGTGTGAGTCTGCTGGAAAACTTCTACCTTCCCCAGAAGGGCCAGGTGCTGCTAGACGGAAAGCCCGTTCACGCCTTGCGCCACGACTACCTCCATTCCAAGGTCAGTCTATAGCAGTGTGATTGATACATGTCCCTGTTAATGATGAGACGTATTGTCATCAGATCAAACGAATAAAAAGACCACGACTAATAATGCGTTAGTCTGTCCCTCAGTACTTTGCAACTTAGCTTATTGTAAGTCAGGGTTTTCTAGGGATTTCAAACTTTAGTCGGGAGCTATTTTAAGTGTCTTTCACACATAAACCATCTGTTTGTTTCTGTGTTTCTGCAGGTAGGCCTTGTGGGCCAAGAACCTGTGCTGTTTGCCCGGACGGTGGAGGAGAACATCACCTACGGCCTGACTGACATCCCCATGGAGGATGTGGTGCAGGCTGCCACCAAGGCTAATGCTCACGATTTTATCAAGGCCCTGCCTACAGGCTACGAGACAGGTCATCATTACAGGAGACAATCGGCAGTATTGTTGATAAAGAGGGGCTGATTCATATTTTTCCTCAACAAAAAAGACTAGAAACGTGTCGCCCGCTAAACCATTGTTTTCCTACGGTATGGAGCACCTAGTGTGCGCTGCGCTCTTCCTTCGTGCAACACCTTTTTCTGGGGTTTTTGAGACGCGTATAAAAGTTTAAATATTCTCAACTTTTCAGCACCGCTCGTCAATGTCACAAATGACCGAGGCAGCCAATCAAATTAAGCAACTTTACTACTTCTCGACTGACTTCCTGTTTTGATGGCGGTAGATGTGGTTGGAACAGAAATTTATATCAACGATGGTTAACAACTACTGCTGGATATAGTAAGCTTTAAAAGTACATTTTAGTGACGTTCTTTCCAGAGACCCCCTCAAAATGTTGCTGTTGATGCTTTTCAGGGGTCTCAAGCGTCGAGAAGGGCCCGAATCTCGCACACTGCTGGCAATACTTACCCGAGTCAAATACTATTTTAGGGTTAGAATTTAAACTATCGCCCTCACAATAGCCTCCCTACACTGGTCTCGTTCACCTTTAGGCTCAGCGGGATCTTGTCCCCAATAACATCTCAAATATTACTTAGTATTGAAAAGCACTATGGGTACCTACGTACATGTTATTGTTTTATTAACAAAAAGGAAGTGCCTAGTAAAGATGAAGTCATGCAGCTGAGTTATCGCTCCATGTCGTTCCCCAGATGTTGGTGAGAAAGGCACCCAGTTGTCCGGGGGGCAGAAACAACGGGTGGCCATCGCGAGAGCTCTCATCCGCAACCCTCGAGTTCTCATCCTGGACGAGGCGACCAGCGCCTTGGATGCGGAGAGCGAACACATCGTAAGTAAAAAGGCTGCGCTGGTGAACTTTGAGCTGTCTCAGGGACCACTTTGTTTGACCGCCGGCGTCTCTCTGCCGCAGGTCCAGACGGCTCTGAACGACATCATGCGGGAGCACACGGTGCTGGTGATCGCCCACCGGCTCAGCACGGTGGAGAGGGCGGACAACATCGTCGTGATCGACAGGGGCCGTGTGGCCGAGCAGGGGTCTCACGCTCAGCTGATGGCCGGCAGGGGGCTCTACTGCAAGCTGGTGCAGAGGCAGGTTCTGGGCATCGAGACGGGGGAGGAGGTCCTCAACCCGGCCGAAGGAGTCAACCGGAAGTCTGGCGGCGGACGGCAGCGGAGGAGACAAAGCAGCAGCAGCAGCAGCGAGCCAGAGTGCATTGTGCACTACTGAGATTGAACTGCAGTGTGTGGGAATGGACTGCTGGATGTTTTTGAGGGTTTAATAGAATTATTTTGTTTTGGATACTCCGGGATTTATGTGTATGAATTCCATATGTACAGTGGATCCTCAGACTAAATTTACACTACAGAACACTCAAAACACTCCTGAAAAATACAAAAAATATATTTGAATGTATGATGACACATCACAGAGGGTTGGTATTACCACTGGAAATGAATGAATGTCCACTATCACTAACTGATACATCAGCTTCAATGATAGGCAAAATGTTGCAGTTAATGTACTGTAGTACTGGTTGTGTTAATTCTTTTGAATCGTCATTACAATCCAGACAGATAAATTATTGTTTTACTTACGTCTTCCTCAGGATTCTTTTTGCTTTTATAAGGATTTCACAGTGGCACGTGTGGAAATGTGTTGTTCAATTGCATCATTGGTAATTCAACAAGTGCTGTAATGACTACAAAGAAAAGACGGGTGCCTTTGTCTGTTGAATAGAATTCACTACAGAGATATATGATTGTCTGTCATGGGGATAAATCAATGACCAGAGATAAATAATGAAATTGTATAAATCACTAAATATAAACTATATGTAAATAAACGGCATGTTGGCCTTTATAGAAACAAACATAAATTAAAGCTGCAAGCAGCGATGTACGGGCCCTCGCATCCTCCCGCACGTCGGGGGTACTGGTGGGACGCCGGCAGATGCGGCCATAAATATCTGCGACCATCAGACAGCGCGCCCAAAAGTTAGACGTATTTTTAATGCTTGGAGTATGTGATGTTGGAAATCATGTAGTGCACATATTCCAATAGTTCCTGTATCCACTATGTGGTGCTAGAGAACATGTGCAAACATGCATTATGTTGCTCTATATCAAGTGCAGACCACATCATGTAAATGTCATATAAATCGCATGCCGTTTGTCACATATCGCTGACTTCCTGTTGCCAGTAGGTGGCGCTATGACGATGAGTGAAAATTGGCTCGTAGACATCCTCAGGCCTTGACTGTTATCAAGTATGGCAAGTTTGGGACAGATTTGGGCAAGTCCAGTGGAGTTACATCAGCTTGTTGTGGCGAATCACATAAAATGGCCGCTACACCATTCCATCAAACATAAAGCTTTGAGTAACTTTTAATAGCAAAGGTCTTTAGATTGTAATGACCAAATTTGAAAGGGAGTCTCGAGGAGGAGTTTGTTAACCCGTTGGGCCCTCGCCCTATTTTTAGGCCTCTGCTCGAAAATTGCATACCCATACTAAAAAGACTGTAAATCTGTAACTACAAGGTCTATTTTAATAGTTGTTATGTTATAATAAAGGTAACACTTGTGAGATTTGTTCAGATGTGGAAATATTGTGTATATGTTACAGGTTAATAGTAAATGAAGATGGCACACAGTACTGTATAGCGACTAGAAGTCAAGGGAAAATTCACACAAAAATCAAAATGGCCAACTTCCTGTTAGTTTTTTAGCATGGTTCCAAGAGACATGTCTTTAGATCATCTTGACCAAATTTGAAGTCGATCGCATAAATTCTGTGGGAGGAATTTGTTAAAGTACAACTCCTGAAAACAATGAAAAATGAATAAAAATGGTTGTATTACTGTATTGCCCCCTAGTTGTTGTATGGAATGGAAATTTGAGGGTATGTTACAGAACACAATGTGGACATATGCTGCAGATTTCGTGATGATAGGCCACATGGTTTTGAAGTTATATATATTGCTGTAGAAGGCCACGGCCATTGGTTCATATATTCTTAGTGCAATGAGATATCAACAAGCTTTTTGTAACTTTTGATGATATAGATCCAATAATGATCCACAGCAAATTTGGTACCAATCACACCCAGCGTGTAGGAGGAGGTGGCAAAAATGTGTATATGTAGAGTAGGCGGAGCTGGACATGTGTGTCAAATTTCAAGTAAATCGGACATACTACTGGGTGAGAGGCGCCGCCGGTCAAACTTATAGGGGGCGCTAGCGAGCAATTTTGTCAGACTCGAGCACGAGACCCATAAAATATCAAATTTTACCGCAATCCTGATATGCTAGCCAAATATGGGGAGTTTCGGGATATGATAAAGTCCCCAAAAAGGCGATTCCGTGGACAGACAAATAATAATAGTAATTCCTTCAGTTTCAATTGGGATCTCGCGGCCCGACGTTGTCGGTGCTCGGGCCCTAATAATACCAAATGCTGCATTTAATGTCTCCTCTGTGATGACTTTAATTTACAAATAAGATATTTATTATATCTTTAAATAATATTCGAATTATTAAAAAAAGATTGGTATGTTTTATTTATGTCATTATAATCTTAATTAGCTGACACGGTCGAATTTGGTAAAATATTTAGATACACCGTGATTTTTTTTTCCGCAATCGACGCTCGTTGTGAGGTTTACCGGTGGACGCCATATGTCCGACAGCACGTGAAGGCAGCACTGGGCCTGACTCTACTTCCTGTAAGAGAAGCTCAGTCAGCTGTCACAATCTGAGCAGCGAGAAGAGGATCTCAGGCGGAGAGAAGCACACAACCAGAGCTACAATGTCGAGTTTTAACAACAAGTTCAGCGCCTACTCGATGACTCAACTCAACGAAATTCTAGAGGACGACGAAAAACTCACACAAATGGTCCAGGAGATGGACGAGGTACGTGAAGCGATCGGCTTTGTAGTCCAGCGTTAGCTACTGACTCCCTTTTCTCGGTCACTGTTTTTTTCTTTCTTTCCCCTCAACCCTTTGTTGTGCTTTCACAGCGTCTCCTACGTTCAGTAATGGCTGCTTCGAATCACGTTGAGGATTCTTATCACTAATATGTGTTGTCAACTGAACTTCATTGTTCTGGAAAACAAAATGAGGCACAAGTCGTTAACCTTGGGAGCGGAGCATTGTCTCAAGTTGAACCCTCAGAGGGGACCAGTTTACGACGTGTCGAAGCTCGTTTACGTTCAGTAGTATGTGGACAAGAAGACTTTTTAATGAAGGCTGAGTCATTCTCAGTAAGTATTGAAGCTATGGCCTAGCTTCCTCACACTTGTCAGACAGGTCGTCGCGCCAAACTCCTCTCACGAAACTGCCAATTTCTGAGTGACGGCGCAGGTAGACCGATACCGAGGAGCACATGACTGAACAGCCGCATCTACAACACGACTGAGCTCGGTGGACGCCGGAACAATGACTAGTCCTAACACAACAACAGAGATGTTCTTAGCTATTAGTTGCCGTGTCGTTGAATAAAGCTATGCCGAATTCACCAGATTACTTTGTTCATTCAGAATATGTCTAAAGTGGTTTCACACGACGAAGGCACGTGAGGCAGTTAGCAAAAGCACCATTAATTGACACTTTCAGAGTTCGTTGGGCCGTTTCTTTTTCTTTGTGGCCTCGATCCAGCAGCACAAGGAGTCAGCACTTTCCAATGAAGGTGTACCTGCTTTGCAGTCTTATCATTTCACCAGTCTGATGATAAGCCTCAGTGTTTCCACACACACACCGATAATAAACCATAGCTCCTGGAAAGGTTTTTTCATTTTATTTCCCCCTTCTTTTTTTTATACAGGATTTGCCCTCCAGATTATTTCCCACTCTGTTTCCAAAATAGTCAGTTCCAGCAGTGTGGGGCTGAATCAGCTCCCGGCAGATCCCCGGTGTTGGGGGACTTTTTCCCACTGTGCTCATTGTCACTGTAGTGTGTGTGAACACTTTATTTTTAGTAATCGATAATTAGAAACATAGTCAGGAAATGGGACTTCTTGCCCATTGTCATGGCGCTGTGTTTTCCTTCTGGCTAATACCTGATTTAAAAAAAACAAAAAACAAAAGCCGCTCTTCTCAAACGTGAGAAACTAAAGCTGCTGTACGTCAGCTCAAGTGCTTTTGGATCCATTTCACCTCACAAAAAGCACGAAAGAACACACACAAGTTATATTTCTCCATTTGGACGCACGTTGTGCAGTGAACTGGGCCTTTTCGTGTTGCCAGCTCTGTTGTTGTGATCCACACCCCTTGTGTCCCCAGTGGTTTCTTTTTTTTTTTTTTGCAGTTCCCCGTAGCTTACTTAGAGGGAGGAGACTCGTGTACCTCAAAGGATGCCGCAGTTGTTGACTTGAGTTAAGTCATGAGACTCTACTGGAGAGATGAAGCAGACAAGTGAAGACATGCCAGAGGTGGAGCGGCCCGGGGGAAGTCCTCTCTTTGTAACTGTACGGGAACAAAAGGCGGTGTCATGGGACGTGGAGTGAAACCAGAGAGTGCTGAGAACTACACAGCTGGAGTATGCAGACACGTACCCTTCTTGCCAGAGGTGTACAGACGCATGCTCCGCTGGAGGACATAATCTCCCCGTTTTGCAAAAAAATTGCACTGAAGGCAGCATGCGTCGCCCTTTTGAATAATGCAAAATCCTTCTGTCGTGAATTTGTTTAGATTCAGTGGATCCTGTTTTCACGTGAGTTGAACTTGAATTTGTCGTACCTGTAGATGCCGTGCGTCGCTTTTTATACCCAAGAAGGCAACATGCGTGTGTAATAGTAGTTGTTTCTTTGCTCAGGCAGCAGCACATATTTAAAAAAATTGTTGGATCTCTCCAGCGACACCCTGTGAGCGTCCACTGCGTTGAAAGCCAGCATGATCTCGATTTGCAGGTGACCCAGTTCTCCGACGTCAAACGCACGATGTTTACGGCTCGTTTTAAGCTTTCCACTTTACGTTGCATTTTGAAGCGAGTTGAGATTAAGCCGAGGATCATCTCTCGCTTCTTATGTTTGGGGGGCTTTGCTAATCCAGAGCGTGATCGCAGCAGTTTAAATAAGTGCCTCGATGAGCGGCTGTTTTAATGGGTTCTTTAGAGGCTCATGCTGATATAGATACGTAGGAATTCAAAATGATATGATCACCATATGTCAGCTGATAGTTATTTATTATAACATACATATATCATAAATCTTGATGGGATCCGTTGGATTTTGGAGCAAGATGCACACTGAGCGGGACATTTTACATGTAACATCAACTCGCGAGTGCTCTCTGGGTGACAAAGTATGTGATGGAAACACTTTCTGAATGACGCCGAAGCCAGGTTGGCATTTCTGTTGTGCAATCTCTTGTTGCATATCTACCGATTTAGAGTTGGACGATTCGGCGAATGGCTGAGTACGTCGCTGGTTAACTTTTTTGTTTCAGGCGATGTTTGTTGTTCTATTTCGCAAATTTATTGGCGCAAACAAATCATCAATCGGCAGTTGTTGGGCTGAGATTGACATTTTTAACGCATCGCCCAGCCCTAATACCGACACATCTGCAGTAAGCTGTTATCAGTCCAACTCTAATACTAATATTTCTATACTTTTCTAGTAGCAAATTTGATGGTTTTGGCCAAGAGTGGGGACTCCACAGAACATCATTCACGTTTGTAGGTCAGAGTTCTGGAGCCAAAGCTTGGTGTCAGACTCATCCTGTTTCACACTTATGTAACGACATCCTGTGAGATTTCATGTGGCTTTTAACTAGTGGTCACACAAGAGAAAGGAAGGAGGAAGTGAAACTGAAATGAGTTTGATCATAAGAATTGCTGAAGCAAAATGTGCTTCTAATTTTAGAGGTGTATTACTACGGCGACCCGAGTCTTTGTGGTTGAGCTGTTCCACCAGCTCGCCAAAATTCAGGTCTGTGGTCCATCCAGACGAGCTCTTAACCTACATTTCCTATATTTCAGCCTTTTTTTTACGGAGGGAGTGGAGCATTCACCCCCCCCACGTGCTCGGTTTGATAGAACAAGCCTGCAGTATGGATGCTATTTAAAGGTCTGCTTCTCCCGCGGGCCACAGCGAATGAGTGAATCGGCTCTTTCTGAAAGGGAGGCCGGTCACCTCGGGATACGATAGTGCAGCGGTGTAATGGGCACATTTAGCCGCGTTCCCTGCATGAACTGTTGTTTTCTGTCAGTCCAACCGCCAAACAAGACCTGCTCGGTCCCTTTTAGAAACCCTTCTGCTGGGTATTTTTGGAGTTTTCCTACATGTTCTCGCTGCCCAATCCTGGTTATATTTGCACATATAACATGTTGGCTGGATGTGTGAAATGAGTCATTTGAGAAGTAGCAGGAGACATTGTTTTTCTTTTTTACAAGCTACACGTTCTCAGCTTCCTGCTTCTTAAGTGGCAGGATTTGTTGCTTCTCTGTTGTATACATAGACAGTAGTGGTGCAACGGGTTCGGATCGGATCAGCACAAAAGGAAAAAAAGGAGCAAATAAAACTTTTAGAGATCCCTGATCATGTTGTTTTGCTGATCATTGATGATCCATATTGTTGTTTGATGAAACAGCTGGTCTAGAAGGATCCAGAATCATTTGAACCGCTCAAGTCAGTGCAAACCAAAAATTTGAAGTTATCCTTTTACTTTGTCATAGAAATGTATTGTTTTTTTCTTCATAAAAACGCATAATTCGAATATGTAAATAAAAAATTCTATCTTATTAAATAAAATAAAAATTGTCATAAGTAGTTTTATTGATGTATTATAATCTGTTGATAGTTCATGTAAACAGGTTATACGTCATCTCTAATATCTATTTATGTTGCTGTGAAAACATCTCCTTCAAACTGCTGGATTTATTCAAGTTTCTCACCAACACTACATTTTACAGATTACATGTGAACACATGATTACGTAAAACAATAATTGGTTGTTTACAATGTAACATTATCAGAGATCAGCGACTAGAAAAGCATAAATACAGATGTCCTGATTCATATTTTACTGAATATTGGCGGATAACGATCGTCAATAAAACTTTATTTCACACTGATGTCATTAATCCACGGTTCACATGCGTGATGAACCGAGAGGGGATCCGTATGGATCGCGGATCAACAGTGGTCCGTTACACCACTAATAAACTGTATATAAGAAGTGGACGTAATCACCGTGACGTCACCCGTTGGTTTGTTGACTGCCGTTTTGAAGGCTCGAGTTCGTCTTTTTGGCCGTCGCCATCTTTGTTTTTTGCAACCAGAAGTGAAATGAGAGTGTGGAGCTGAGTTCAACTGAATGCTGAACAAAATACTTGTTACAATACTTGTTACACGGACTAGTTTCAGACTGGACAACGCTGTGGTAGAGACCTGTCAATCACCGTGTAGCCCCGCCCTAAAGCATCCCCTGCTTTATGGTCTGTTTGACTCTAAATGGACCATAATGTACTAAATGAACATCATGCTGTATTGAAGAATACTTGAAACTAGAGATTGAGACCATAAACTCATGTTTACAATGTTTACTGAGGTAATAAATCAAGAGAGAAGTAGTAATTTTCTCATAGACTTCTATACAACCAGAGGAGTCGCCCCCTGGTGGACACTAGAGAGAATGCAGCTTTAAGGCACTTCTGCATCGGCTTCACTTTCAGACCTGGAGGTTTCCGCCTAATTGTAAATAATGCCAAAGTGAACACCTTTTAGGTTTAATAAAACATGACATTTGAAGTTCTCTGCAAACTGGCAATTTTACACATTTTCTTTTTTGACATTTTAAAGATGAATCGATAATGAAACAAATCGTTAGTTGCAGCCTTAATTGTGTTTGTGTTCATATTTGATTTTATTGAGGAGCAGCCGGCGGTGAGTGGCAGAGGCTTTTCCAGGCATTTCACTGCTGTAGTTCTTTACCTGCACGCCTGAATGAAATGCAGCCATGATTATTATTGGATACACCTGTGGTTTTCCTGCTGTAACAAGTCGGATGGTCTGTTCATTGTTTAGTAACGGGGCAGCCATTGCGGTTGTCTGTTCCCTCTGGCCCCTCATTGTATAATGCTGCAAAATTAAGACTCAAGTTTCCTCTTCTCGTCGTAAAGAGAGGCTGCTGATTTTGAGCAGCTCGATGACACATTTGTCCTCCCGGTTTGTCTTTCTAAAAATATGGGAAGAGGCTCATGGGAGCTGTGTGAAAAACCTGGCGGATTCAGTGCGATGATTAATATTCACTACAATAACTTTCTTTTTTATTTCTCGGATGTTTCTTAGCAATGAATCAATATTATTTGCAGAGAAGGACGTCTTCCCCTCACCCGGGTTCAGTTTAAATCCAGCATGAAAGAAAAACAAATACTACTAGCTTTGCATATTTTTCTCACATGGTGTTGTTTTTGTCGTCTCCCTTGTAGATGCAGGAAGTCCAGCAGAGCAAGGAGACGACGCTGGTCAGCAACCGGACCCTGGCGGAGCAAAACCTGGCCCTGCAGCCCAGACTGGATCACAAGAAGGAGGAGCTCACCAAGCGCTACAACTGTCTCCAGGACAGCTTCGAGTCCTACCAGCTCCGCAAATCCACCCTAGGTACAGCAGCAGTACAGCTGTCGCATGAAAGAGAGAGAAGGAAAAGAAAGCTATTGATTAGTTCCTCACAGCGGCTTGAATCTTTAATGTTTTCCAGCCCTTACCAAATTTCAGCACTCTTGTTCATGAAGTCATTGGAAAACCGATACATAGACAAAATGCATGCGGCTTCAAACGACAAGCTTCAGACAGGAAATCTGACACAATATACACAATATATACATTTTACTTTAAATGTAGGTCTCTGCTAGCGTTGGGTTCAAACACGATTGATATTACAGGGAAGCTTTGCAGCTCCGAGCGCCGTTCATTTGCTCACACCCCCCACACTGGACCGGTATGCTCAATCTATTATATACATATTTTGGGGCGACCGTGGCTCACTGGGTTAAGAGGGTTGTCTGGCAACTGCGAGGTCAACGGTTCGATCCTCGACTATATACTATATAGTGTGTGTGTGTGTGTGTGTGTGTGTGTGTGTGTGTGTGTGTGTGTGTGTGTGTGTGTGTGTGTGTGTGTGTGTGTGTGTGTGTGTGTGTGTGTGTGTGTGTGTGTGTGTGTGTGTGTGTGTGTGTGTGTGTGTAGACGCACGCACTAAGGCGTTTTGTTTGTTGCGAGATACTCTAAAATGCCAGAGGACGTGTGAACAAAATTAACTGTGAAGAAGCACAAAGGCGAGGAGTGTTACCAGCATAACGTCATAAACCAACCTCCACAACACAGAGGAGGTAACTAACTGTAAACTCATACCTCAGTCATAGACTACTTTATTGCCTTTGCAAGCCCTGTAAAGAAACAAGTTCCACCTCCACTGAAACGTACTCTCCATCACGCCGCCGCTAGAAAACAGAGCACAGCAGGGTACTATATCACAGCTAGTGGCTCCGTTAGTTCATTAGGAATATGATGTTAATAGTTGTTATATTGCTTATTTATAATGCAACACAAGTCTGATTTAGGCGCCATCGGCACAGGTTCAGCCTGTTTGCACAAAATCAAACTGGTTTGAGCTCGTTTACCGGACTGGCTAAACCGGAAATCAAGACCAACTCCGGTCTCAACATATTTTTTGTACTGCAATACATTGTGATAAATATCTATTTTACCAAAACTCATATTTTTAAGTCCGAATATTTTCAAAGATGGAAGACAATGTCAGCACACGTCCACATTTATTCAGACATGGAATGAAATCAAATCATTTACAGTTCTTCGGTGTCTTAATCAGGAAACGGAACAGTCGCTGAAACCTAAAAAGGATTATTCTTTTGATTATTTGATAGTGACTGCTGAGATACGAACTGGCAACCCGGGGACAGAGGGAGAGGTGTGACGAGGGTTCTGGGATGTAAATACGGTGCAACTTCACCACTTTCAGGTCACTTAAATGATCTGCCTCTAGTTTTAGAGTTAACCTCAGTCATCCTCATAGGAAGCTGTGCTGTTATGTTTTTTTGTTTGTTCTTCTGCATGAACACACACTGAACAGACCGGTTTCTCCGGTCTCTCGTGTTTCCCGTCAGACGCCGTAAGCTTCCCTTTTTTCCCCACCAGAAGCCCAGCTGTCGCGTTTCTGCGATTGAACTCACTGTTTGGGGGTTGAGCAGTTTCCAGATCTGATTTGCACCTCCGCTGCAAGATCTCATAAGCGCTTGTAGGGCTGTAAGAACCCTTAATAGGCGCACCTTCACAGTACCTCCTAGTGTGTGAAGAAGAGGGAGGGACAGTTCTTGTGACCTTGGTGACGCATGCAGCGGTTGCCAAGCAGCCAGCTCAAAATAGTATGCCGACTGCTCTGCCACGCTGATAAAAGTTTGACTTTGCCTTCTTCCCTGCGAGGCATGCAGACTCTGAAAAGCCTGCTTCCAGTATGTGTAACAGGGGTCTGCAGCCTTTTTGGTATAAAGTTCCAGTTTTTTTTTTTTATTTATTTTTTTTTTTTTGGAGAAACATTGAGTTCAATTATGACACCACATCAAAATTGAGATCTCCGTCCATTAAAAGGCCGTTTGCATGTAACAAGCGGAAATTGACATGAGTTGCTGGCTTTCGTAGGAAAACGCAGGAAAAATGAGGAGTAACTTTCCATAAGATATCATACAAACTGTTTTATGACGATACGTTGCAGTGGTGCATGAGTATAGAACAGTGGTGGGCAAACTTTTTGGCTCAGGGGCCACATTGAGTTTTAAAATTTGACAGCCGGGCCAGTAGCAGATGAATGGAGTGTTTGTGTGAACTAATATAGATTACAAGTAAAAGCCATGACCCAAAAAGTAAAGAGAACTTTTAACATTTAATTTCAGTGGGTACAGTGTTGGTGGTCACCCTTTTTTGTCAGTGCATCAACGTTTGGTGTCAGTTTGGTTGTGGCAAGTCTCAGAACCGATCTCAGGTGTTCATCAGTGAATGTCTGTGGTCTTTTTAGGAACTTGCTTTTTTTGAAGGGATCATACAGATATTTTGACTTTCACATCTAACATTATTAGAGTTCTGCTCTGTAATGTCTTTCCTTGTCTCTCCCCCCTGTGTGGGTACATCTCACTGGCGTCAGGAAACGTATCAGAATACCTTTATTTTATTGGCTAAACTGCATCACGTGACCTGATTTACAACGCATTGGTCGGTGTTTTTCCTGCACCGCTGTACAAGTGCCATAAATGCTGGAAAGGAGCGTGAATAACTCCGCTGCATAAAGCAAAGTCCCGCGACCCACTGAAAACGGGTCCGCGACGAACCACCAGTTGAGAATCACTGGTCTGCAGGATCGTGACGAGCTGACAGCTGTTTGTGTGGCGTGTCTTCCGTCTCTTCTTGTTTCCTTCACCTACATTCCCCTGGGTCCTAAGCCCCTCCAAGTACAGCTTATATGTACCAACGTACATTTATAACAAATACCACACATATTACACGGTAATCAGCGTTGCATATGTGTCAAACTCTATCGGTGCATCTCCGGTCTGTCTTTGTTCATCCTGCATCGCTCTGTTCTGTTCTTTAATGCAACGTAACTGGAGCCACGGAGCCTCTCCCAGCTGTTAGCAGACTGTTGTGCTAGCACGCTCGCGAGCGAGCTGTACCCAGCATGCAGTTCGGCGGTGAAATTTTATAAATGTACAATTATTAGTGTTACAAATTGTTTGTGTCACAGACTGTTGTGTCGTGGTGTTTTGCTCTGTTAAAGAGCGTTAGTTGTGGGTTGTTAATTGTTGTGTTATGACCATGACTAGGGTTCCCTCTCAATACACTTAAGAGAACTAGCTCCGGCTGCAGAGCTTTCAGTGCGAACAATACATTTAACTACCTGTTGAAGACAGACAGCAGTTGTTTCGGCTGTGCGCCGGTATGATGGTGTGTGAAGAATTTATATCATACGGGAAATTAAAACCGGTATACCGCCCAGCCCTAGTCTCTATTATAGTTTGGACAATTCTGTACTAATATTTAACGGGCCGGATTAAAAAGCCCAACAGGCCGCATATGGCCTGCGGGCCGTAGTTTACCCATGCCTGGTATAGAAGCTACCTGGATCTCCCGGCCATCTTCTGCATTATGGGGCCCATGAAGAAAGCACGCTAGCGTTTCCTTCAGCCCCCCCTCCCAACCCTCGGTCTCATTCACATGACCGGAGGAAGGAAAATAACCATTCAGCTATTAGTGCATTTGTTTTTCCAACTCTTACCTGATGATTTAAATATCGGCTATTCGAGTGTTTGCACTGGGAAGTAGCATACGTTTTGCTCGTTGACCTTTCCCTTAAGCCTTCGAGGCGTTAAACGAGACAGTCTTTGCTTCACGACCTGAAGCGGCGCAACATCCAAAGCCCCTCCTCATACAGGACTCAACACACCGATGCAGCAGTGCGTTGTCAGAAAGCGATGGCTTTTGTCAAATGTAGGTTACCCGGTGCCCCCCCCCCCCCCTCCTTCGCCCCGCCTCTCATGCACCAGCCGTCCTAGTTGTGGGTTTTCTGTGCAGAGCAGCTGGGGAAGGACCGCGACGCTCGCAGCCGAGAGAAATGGAGCCGTTTGACCCAGATGAAGGATCCAACCTACAGTAACTTGCTGGGTTTTTTTTGCATGCAGTTACCCCAGCACCACTGCCCTCCCTAACCTTTTTCTCCCAGGAAATGTGTGGCTTCTGCCTTACCCTTCACTGTCCATTGGACTCCAGAGGCCAGAAGGAGGCAGGGGCAGCCCCATCACCACAACCATCCAGCATCCACGGCCCACAGTGGGGCCTTTTGTGATGTCAGGCGAGCTGGTGTAAAACAGCCACAGTGAGCGGGAGGGAGTGGTGGGTGGTGGATGACGGGGGCCGGCAGGCAAGGAAGGTGGGAGGGCGGGAGAGAGAGAGAATGACAGCAAAGGTCGATGTGGATTCATTTACTAAATAGCTGTCTCATGATCTCCAGGCCCAGACTTTGTGTCGTGGTCTCCCGGCGGGGCTCGCCGCTCGGCCAGAGAATCGCAACTTTGTGAGGGGAATGCTGCTGGAGCCTCGTTACGCCTTGGAACTTTTTTCCCCTCAATCAAAATATGCCAGTGAAATTTGGCACACCAACATGAGTTGGTTTTCTTTGGGGCATCTAGCGCAGATACATTTTTTTAATCATCAGTTAATATGGCAATTTGACAAGAAATCTCGGTCTTGCTAATGGTTGTTTGTTTGTGGAATCCCTCAAAACTATTTTTCTCGGCTCATGATTCGTCATGGCCATCCAGGGCGGAAACTATACAACGTTGCATAAGATCTTTTTCACGTTTGCCTCTCACAGGTCAGCCTGCTGACACATGAAACAAGAAAAGTGGCCGAGCTGCTCCTTGTGAAACGTTAATCATTAGTGCTTTGCCGCTCACTGTTTCTGTTCTGTGTGATGCAGTCTTTCATTATCAGGGATCTTGTTCTTATGGACTCTGACGTGCTAAACGTTACAGGGCGAACTGCAGCCGGTTTGACAAGCTTGTTATGTAATTCAGGCATTTAGCTAGTTATTTAATTAAACCTTGTTAAACTGCAAGAGTGTTGGAGTAGCGACGTAGTGAAATCACTTGAGGTTTAGTTATATTGTTACTTTCTGGCCTTCTATCAGAGAAAGAGATAATATTCACTGGAAATATACAGGAAACTTGGAGCAGGAAATGGGTCTGGCGCCCCCTAATACTCCTTGTGTGTAGTTGTCACGCACCACATCTTCAGGGCAGATGTTTATTGCAAAGCTAGATCATTAAAATTAGATAATTTTACCAGAGTTATCACCGGATCTTTAGTCCGTACTGATAAAAATGTGAATGAGCTACCTCTAAGCTCTTATTTCCCATTTTCCCTTCTTGAAGGAGCCAGTCGATGTTATTGCTCAAGTCAAAGGTGACACACTGAGATGATAAAGTCGTGACATTTTAACTGCAGCGCTACTTCATTGTTGTACTCAAAAGCAAATACCGCTCTTGAAGAAAGTGTGGAGGTAGCTTGGCCAGTCTTTTTTGCTAACATATGGCTTTCTTATTGTCCTCTGCCTTTCACACACTTAACCGCCAGCACTCATTTAGCATTATTAACACTTAATGAACCATGAAACATATTAGAAATTCAAATTAAAGCTACCACAAAGAATTAAAATGTTATGTTGATTTTGGCGGTCCCTGTGGATGAAAGTGGTAGTGTTTCCGAACACCAGAGTCCCTTTAGAAAACTCATTTTACTGCACTCTGTGGCACCAATGACGAGCATTAGGAATAACTGTTTAGAAATAGCCATTGTTCTCCGCTGATGGTCTTGCTTACTTGTGTAGGTGTTATAGAGCCATCAGTAATCAATTTACTGTTGCATAACCAGTTAAAAGTTCCTCACAGTAACTTTAAGCATGTCACCATTACGTTGACATTAGTGGTTTTGAGTGGTATTTTACAACATCAATTATATTACATTATAACTGCTAAAACAATGTTGGCATTGTAATTGTGAGCATTTTAGAACGCTCACTGTAGAAATAGAATACGAGGAAACGGGTCATTCGCATTCAAATAATCGTAGCAGGATGTCAGAGCGGCGTCCGTTTGACTTACAGCAAGTCCCTGACTCACTGAGGTGAGCTTTAGCAGTAACGACAAACGAGCCAGAGCGAATGAGTCAAATTGAACAACTTTGTTCCTCATCCACACTGTCATCAGTGTAGGAAAGCACACCGCCACGGCTCGGTGAGTGACCACTTTGATTGGCTAATTTTCTGTAACCAGCGCAGCACTAAAGCATGGTGGAGTTAGCGAGCTAGCTAACTAGCATACAGCTGGCTCGTTAGCTATCTTGTTACAGTGGTTATAGCAAATGAGCCAGACAGTGGTAGCTCTGGGTCTAACAGAACCTCTGTTGGAGCGCCTCACTCTCGCGCTACCTAGCTAACCAGCCAGCTGCAACAACACTTAATGACCTCACTGACCTCTGTCTATTTTTTACTAGTCACTGTTACTTTCAGATATCCGTTTTGTTTTACCCTCATGTTTGCTTTCAGCTGCGTAGGAGTGGCGTTAAGTTGCTGCTGATGAACATTTCCTGTTTTTTTGCTGCTTCATAATGAAAGCTTTTAAATAACAAAATAAGAGGAGACTCTTATTGTGAGGAATATAGGAAATAAAATGTGTTTACAGCTGCTCCTTTGACTGCCAGTCGCAGCCATGGTTACACCTTCAACTAGGTAGCCCTGTTGTAAGTGAGATGCAAATCCTGTCCTGGGCTGGGTTTACACGCCGAGTCAAACGGAGTCAAGCCCAGCCGCCACACGCGTATGAAAAAAGGGTTCAGGTGGCCCCACATAGAGGGGAGTCGATGGTGGCACATCAGGTTAGACTGTCGTCTCTGCTGGAGTTAGAGATCCACTCTATCGTGTCTAGGCTTGGTGGACTGATGGTGAGTTGACAGTTCTGTACCCAGTGCCATTGGTCTTAATTGTGCGTATGTGATACCCGCCCTAGTCGGTGTTAACGTTCAGCACTGCTTAGGAACCAAAACAAAACAGACTCCCTCCTTTAGAGACACCACGCCAGTTTCTGTTGACTCTGTGGGGCTTTGCAAGTCCACAGCAAACAGAGAGGCGTTGTGGCTGTTCGTCACAGGACCGAGATGGCCACATTTTACATATCCTGCCTCAGCTTTGTTGCGACAGGCCCATTATTAGTATTATTCAGTTCATTTCAGTTTAAGTTACGGAGGGATTATTTTGTGGGGGGGGTTGCTTGGCAAAAATATTTCATTAATTGAGCCGTTGATCACACTTCATCGAGACTGCATCTGTGTAAACGCTACACCAGTCTCTTGTGACTGGAGTGTGTTGAAAGAGGTGATGAATTGTTGTATTGTTATGTTAAAGATGTTGTTGCAGCTCTGTTTCACAGACAAAAGGGCTTTCGTCACAAAAGCTATCAAAACAGTGAAATAACTCTGTTCATTGTGTTAATGCATAATCACAATGAAGTTTTTCTTTTGAAAGTGTCTCATTCAGTGAGCATTAAAAGTGACCAGTGCAGCAGGATAGATGATGCTGCTACAGCGCCACCTTTTGGCCAAAAGGCACCAAATTGGTCATCGCCACTCACAGACATCACATGGCACAAAAGCGTTGAGGAGAAAATACTTTTTGTGTGTAGTATAAGCCCTTCCCACAACATTTGAACAAACTTTGATGGCCCAGCTGAAGCTAAACGGAATGCAACATCAAAAATGTGCCAAAGTAACTTTTTTTCCGGTTTGGTCCAGAGATCTCCCCCCAAATTTTACACGAGTAGAGAAAAAACAGATTTGGATGCAAATGGGCGTACCTTTATATGGATGGATTCCCCTGGACCCACATAAAAAGAAAATCCTTTAGTTTTAATACTAACCGTTGAAAAGTTGCAGGCCAAATCGTAGTCATTGTGTCACCATCTGGTTTTACATCTGTTCAATATGTGTTAAGTGCTGCTCAGCTTGGGGTCCGTCAGAATAATGACATTTGTGCCGTTCCTCTGTCTTATTTAACAGACCACAAGTCAGGAAGCTCCTCCCTGGACGTCTTGCTGGCCCTGCTGCAGGCGGAGGGAGCCAAAATAGAGGAGGAGACGGAGGTAAGCGTTGCACCGCTCACAGTGGATGACTTCATGTGTCCCTCGGTGACTGACGTCAGTAATTCATATACCTGCTGATGCCCTACAAACGCGTCATTGTTCAAATCCAAACAGCAGAATGACTGACTAACTTAGAGGTCAGTTTTTATACCTGCAATAGTGACCTGTCCACGACTGCACATTAAGGCTATTTTAGGTTTAAAAAATAAATAAATAGTTACGGAGCTGAAGATAGTAAGGGGGGGGGGTAATACTCCTTTATTTTTATACAATTTCGTGATGTCATTTATTAACATTCGAATGCTGAAGTTTACCACCACACGCTATTGGTAGGTCAGCCAAGGGACTAGCATCATATTGGCCGAACCAGCAGGATTTGCAGAAGCGATATATTGATTGATTGCACACACCGGGTCACTCAAGGTAGAATCACTAATTCTCGTGTGATAATAATTCTACGGCAACAAGTGTAGAAACAAACAGTCGAAATGTTTTTTAGAACGCCATGTGAAGAACAACAACAACACTACTGAGGATGCATCAAATGAGACTCTGTGAATCCTTTGCACCCCCGGTGCATCCTGGGAAGCTTTCCCCTATGTCCACTCCTGGGACAATGCGGCACCTTGACCTCACCGTGAGGATGTTTTGTATTTTTCTTTCTTTTGCCGCTGGAGATCATTGTTGTGGTGATGGGTCACACGGTGCGCAGCGTTAATGTTCCCGGTTTAAATCTTGCCTCAGATCAACATTGCATGTGTAGCACTGCTTTTATCTTTATTTCTTTTAACTATACGTATCAAGTGAAAAGGGATGTCTCCATTCTCTCTCCCTAAAACTGTTACACATCTCTTTACTTCTGCCAACAGAACATGGCTGACTCCTTCCTGGATGGCGACATGACCCTGGATTCCTTCATCGACAGCTACCAGAGCAACAGAAAGCTGGCCCACTTGAGACGGGTGAAGATCGAGAAGCTGCAGGAGATGGTGCTAAACGGTCACCGGCTCCCCCAGGCGTACGTCCCCAACTCCCGATCTCAGGATGTGTCGGCAGCGGCAAAACCCTCCTCCACCTCGTCCCTCCTCAGTGAGGCCGGCAGCGGCTCCTCCCCCGTCGCCCAGCCCAGGAGGAAACCCCCACTCCCACCGTCCCAGCCGGCCCCGGTTCTAAATCCGGCTGCGACCGCCGCCCCCCAGCCTCCCTCAGCCTTCTACTCGGCATCGCCGTACCCGCCGATTCCTCCCAGGACGGGCCAACCCTTCCCCAACGTCCCTTCCGGCTACCCAAACCACTTCCTCTCTCAGTACCCACCGGCTGTGCCTCAGCGGCCCCCGCCCCGTATGGCCCCGCAGCCTGGCTTCATCATGCAGTAGATGGATAAAGGCAGTTGCCGCTCCAAGAGGAGTGCGTGTCGCAGACTTTACACTACTGGAACTCCTCTGAGAATGATTTATTTTTCCTACGACGTCTGCCTTTCTTGGAATACGACCAATCACAACGCAAGAGGGCAGACCCGCGCTGGCCGGTCTGGTCATGTTCAGCTGAATCTCCGATAATCTCTGTGGATCCGCTCTCACCTCTCGCTCCCGTTAACGCTCCCAACAAACAAAACAAAAAGAAGACGAGATCGGTCCTCGCTTTAGCTGGGCCCGACGCAGGCTGTCTCTGAGCTGGGACTCTCTCTGTCTCCTGCCGGTGCCCACCCGTCACTCGCCTCCCTTCAAAAGTGATTCCTCAAGCTTTTATGGAACTGTAAAGTCATAAAAAAAAAAAGGGTTTGATAAGTCATTTCCACCTGCAGGCATACTAACTTACTGGTAATGTATATGCAAGCTAAGAGAGACCCTAATTACTGTGCAGTTATCCCAGAACACATTCAGGCGAAAACTGCATCCACGCTGTGACTTTTATTTTTCAAATCTGAAAAATTCACAAAGGTACATGGAGGTATTTGAGTGTCGGCGTCTGTTTTACGATACATAGTGCTAATAGTTATTTTAATGATAGACTGATTAACTCGTGTGTGTAAAAAGAAGGGCTGTGGTTGGCGCGTCACTTTTCCAATATGCGGACGCGTCATCAAGAGAGAGTCCAGACCTGCTCGGTCCCAAGATGGCTGACTGTCGCGCTCGGGCCGTCTCGGTGGAAGAAAAAAGGGAGTTGAAGGAGAGGATTAGTGGCTGAACTTTTGTAACGAATGACGAGGCCCCGTTGCCTGAAATGAAGGATTTATTTTTCTTGTATAGCCATACAGTACACTTCTGACGTGTGTTGTTCCTCTGTGGATTCCCGTCGTAATGAAACACTCCCTTTTGGTTTTTAATAATGGCCTTTGTCTTTAATCCTCCTCGATCGGAGACCAGGAGACTACGGCAACCGCTCTTTTGAGTTTCACACTTGAGCACCAAAGACTTCCACTCCGTGTTCAACCTTTCTTTCTTTCTTTTTATGCAAGTAAACCGTGAAACCGTTCCCCAACATATCCATTTGTGAAGTCGAGCTCAAACACTCCTTTTGTAAATATGCAAGGAAGATTTTACTTCCGGAGGGACTCGAAAGGTCAACCAGGTTTTGGAGGAACCATTTTATTTATTTCTCTCCTCCCAACCGCTGTCGCTGTGCACTGTTTAAGAGCCACGAGTGCCTACACTTGAAGTGACGTCGATGGCGTCCTGCTGACTAACCCGGGCCTGTTTCTCTATGCTCAGCTGTTGAGGTTAGCCCCCCCCCTCCCCCTCCCAGCCAGCAGAGCAGTTGGTCCTCTCCTCCTCCTGCTGCCGATTTCATGTTCACCCAGATGGTAGGAAGAGGCGGCTTCTGACTGTCGGGCATTGCTTCCCCAACGAGAAGCAGAAACACCGAGACAGAGCGACACACTGACACACAGTCGCTTCTATTGTTTTGTTTTTTTCTTAATTGGTGAATTAACAGGGCTCTGAAATGTTTCGTGTCGCATCTCGGTGATGACGAGAAGTAGACCGCAGGACGAACGAAGCACACAGAAGTACAGAAATGGCTGAAGCTAAAACATCAAAATCGCGACGAACCAGCATTTCTAAAAGAAACAACTAACAATGTATAATTAGTTTGTGCATGGCCTTGATCTTAGTCCAGTCTGATGACTCCTCTAACACCTTGTTTGTTGGTGTAGCTGTTGAGCTGCTCTTTACGTTCAAACTGAGCCTCTATCCATGGTTTTATATGTGGTTGGTGATATTTTCAGTGTAATGTTGTAGGTATTTACTTATCATGAATGTTTCAGTGGAATTTAATGCTATTTTCAAGTTCAATAAATCTCAGATTTTTGTATCTGCTTTTATGTAGTTGTTTTATTATTGCACATCTGACTTTTCCCTTTAATGTCACTAGGTTGGCTCATGCGGTTACATGTCTCGTAAAGAGTAGGCTGCGGTTTTGCACTGAGCAATAGTTGTTTGAAAATGAAGCGAGATAGCCATCTAGTGTTCCTGGGGAGATAATGAATGAGGGGTTTAATCCAGTGTAATGGTGCCAGGATGTACAGTGCTGAGACACATAATGTTTCATGAAAATATATCTACATAATGCTTCTCTACTCTATTTGTATCCAATATTAACGGTACTAAATCACTAAAAGCGGGCTCTCGTGTGAGTGGGCGTTTCTTGTGTGGCGTAGAATCACTTGCAAAATATCTTGTCTTTGTTTTCAGCTCACAATTGAATTGAATTGGTGGAGTTGAACATGATGGTTTTGTGTGTTTATTCAATAAAACTTTCAGATACATTTGGGCGAAATCAGGAAAACTCCTGAAACGTTACACAACTACACCTTCTGCGACTGAACGCGTGTCTCTGACTCCCGCATGTTTAACACTGTGTATAATCACTGTATGTAATCGTGACTTGTTTTATTACCCTAATCGGGTACCCATCGGCCGTATTAAAGATCAGAAATACAGGAAGGGAAAATAGCAATTCAAAGAATAAAAGCTAAACGTACAAACATGATCTCTGTTTTAAGGCACTATGGGCGCATTGGACACACCGCATGCGTTGACGCTTTAGCGGCACTGCAGCAGTATCTCGAGGCGTTTGCCCCTTTTTATGATCCGAGAAGCAAAGACTAAAAGCAGGTCACCTCACCAGAAAAGGTTTGTATTTTGGGACCCACCCTGAAGCACGCGTTACATTTCCATAGTCACGTGACATCGGCTCCACCATGTTGTAGGAAGTCTCCTCACTGCTGTCAGATTAGAGTTTAATCTGAGGGGGAGGATACACTGAAGACGCTGTCTGCATCTTGGAGGGACTCTCGCTGTTTATCTACACCAAGTAACGTTTAACCGACTTAACGGGAGGCTGTTTGTTTTCTGCAATAACCGGCCCGCACGTAGAAGATGAAACGCCAGTTTTCCGTCGCTGTCTTTGCCGACACGTTAAGATGTTAGCTGGCTAACTAGCTGAAGAAAAGAGTAACTAAATCGGATTATGTGACAGCGGCAGCCTCCCTCCAGGTATTATTTGGACTAGACAACTATTACACAGCAAACGCTCGCCTCTGTTCTTTCATGTGTATTACATTGCTCCAGTGTTTTTGTGTCAGAATTACTACTTTGTCCCGTAATTACTCGCTAGCATTAATGTTGCCGCAAACTAGCTAGGTAATTAGCCAGTCGACCCACAACAAGAGCTCGAGCTCCGTTCGCGAGCTAATCTGTACCGGTACGTTAGAGCCTCCGACCACCACCGCCAGTCAGGACGGAGCGGGCGGCCACCAGGCGGAGGTGCTAGCTCGTCTCCGGGCCAGCTGGCAGCAGAGCCCCTCAAGATCTGATCCCGAAAGTAGTCCTCAGCCGAAGCGAAGATGTCAGGGAAGGATAAGGACAAAGACAAACCGGAGAAACAGTCCACCACGGAGCGGCTGGTGAAAGGTGAGTGCTTCAAATGTTACTCGCATTTCTGAATGATTTGACTAGAAAGCTAACGCGTGATTTGAAAAACCACCTGTGGCTTTGGGGATCATTTAGTCCCAAACCCCTTCCTGTCGAAGATGGCGTGTGGCTAAGGATGTGTTGTTACAGCATATAGTGCTACGACACAAAGAACTGTCACGTTGTATAGAGTAATTATCCATCATAGTCATATCTAGTGGAGCTTCTAAACTGTTCCTTTTTACCAGGGGATGCTCAGAAATGGGAGTGAATCGGGGCATCTTTTTCCAATAATTGCTGAGGATAGTACTTCATAAATAAGTCCACTAATATAGGTAATACACCTCCACATAGTGGAAATCAAGGGCGAGAAGTCATCCTGCGTCGGGGCCCAACCTCTTTGACATTTAGGATGGATGAATTCTTAATTCACAAGAACGTGGAACACCCATGGTCTGCTCGGGTTACCGACAGAGCTTTTTTTGACAAAATGGATTCCTCCACGCTGAGGTTGTCCCGGCTCGTTGGACATGCGGGACACAGTTTGTTGTGTCTGCCCCGGGACGGGACAGGCAGCGCCAAGTCTGAGGTAGCTCCCGGGAGAGAGAACCAAGCCCGCCACCGCTCGCTTAATGCCAACGCAGCCCACTGTACATCCCCCGTCCGTCTGCAAGGGCACTGGGAGTGTCCTTCCAGGGGACTGTGGAATGCTGAAGTGTGAGCCAGTGGGGGAGAGGGTGAGTTAATTGTGGAAAGAATCTCCCCAGTGATGTTCCCAACATGGCCAGCCACATGGTGGAGAGAGAGAGAATAGGAGCAACGTGACAGGGAAGAGACAGACGAAATGTAGACAGCTCTGCGACCCCAAAACCGCTAATTGTCGCCGTATTACAACGTCATACGTTGTTGATGGTTGTAAAAATATGCATAAAAAATGCATGAAAATAATGCAAGCTTCAAGGGCAAAATATCACTATGGGTGCACGGTTGGAAATTGCGGACTCCTCAAAATCCATAATAGTTGTTGCACTTTAGTGGCAGTGATGTTTCTAGTGTAACTGGTGGCTGTAAGAGGGTTTAACTGGTAGGCTACCTAAAGACTAATGCTGCTCTGGTTGTGTAAGTCAACAGTTAAGCTCACTTGCTGCAGAGTATTGCAGCCGACCCGGTGCCTCAATCACTTGTTTTTAGTTGCTTTTTTACCCATTTTTCTCACTCAAGACAATACTTAGCTGGGCTCCATTTTGACATCACCGTTGCCTGATGTGACAAAAGATTCACATGAACTTTTGTTACAAATCGAACCGCATTAAACCTGATGCTCCGTGTTTGAAATCAAATCAAAGAGCAGGCCAGAGGGGAAGGCTGACGAGCGATGAGGAACAAACCCCCGAGGCCTGGCTCTGTAGCTTTGCCCGAGGTGTAATACATTCACTGATAATTAGAGCAATCTGAAGTGGACTTCATGATTCATCCAGCCACAGTCCGCTCCATTCATCTCCACCCGGCTGTATCTTTGTAATTCAATCCTCCCTCTATTGTGTTGGTTTAGAAAACAATGGGCGAACATATCCCGGGCCCTGCTCGTATCAGCTGTCCCCAAACACTATCCCGGTGGGCCGGGTGGAGGACAGGGGTGTCTTTTGTTTTCTTCAGCTCTTTGTTGTCACGCCAGACGTGTCGGGCAGAGGCGGCCCTGATGTGTGTCTGCCGGTTTTGAGGAGTTCATCAAACATTCATGCCAATTAGGCCATGCAGTTCTTCTAATAAGAAGCCGGTCTCGGGGCGGATGGCGGCATATGTTTAACAAAACCCCCCCTCTTCTTCATTGGGTCGTTTGGTGGAAAAAAACCAACCTCACATCGGCGTCTCCGTCGTTCTCTGCCACCGCACGGTGTTTGGAGTGAGTGATGCCGGCTGCCAGAGGTTCATTTGTATCTGTGTTTGAGCAGACTGGTCCAGCCTTGATTGTACATGCAAACCTACATAGAATTCATTATCATTGTGATGATTGGGGGGGGGGGGGGCTATGAGACCAGCTATTACCGTCCAGCATGGCCAATTAACGCTCGTCAATTTGACCCGCGGGGTTGTCGCTCGAAACGCTTCGTGGGCCTGGTTATCTCGTGCCCATTGTGTCCCCCCCCCCCCCCCCCCCCAGAGTCTGCTTCGTTCATTCTGGAGCAGCTTCAGAGTGATGAGGCTTTTAAGTAAACAGCCCCTGAATCTGGAAGCCCTTGCTAATAGAAGCTTTACCTAATCCGTTCTTAAGGCTCGTACCTCAGCTTACAGCCCTCCTCGCGGCCGCGCCTCGTATAGGCCCGGGAAGCTCTTACCTGTTTATTTATACCACACCGGTCAACAACGCATAACAGCTTGTCCTCGGGCACAGGCTAGCCAAGCTGGAGCTGTGGGTTCTCCACAGAGCGCTGCAGGAATGAGTCCCAAAAAAAACAAAAATGAGTCAGCATTTTTTTTTGCGCTTCCGGTTCCCCTTTGTGTGGAAGTCAATAGGTTGTTTTTGTTCGGATGCCTGAAATAAAGTCTGTGTTTAACACAAGCTGAAGAGATTTCAAAGTTTTGTTTTGCGACATACCTCTCTTTACTTCTGCCCATTGCCTTCACGCTTCAAACAAACATGATAAAAGTGGTCTTCACTTGTGAAGATTATCTTGCTGAACAAACGTGCAAGTATCATAAACGTTTGTTTGCCACAGAGCTCATTTTCTGCAATAATCCAAAATCTTATCAAAACAATGAATGGAACCAGTAGGATGCTACCTTCTGGGGTCAGCCTACAGAAACCCGTCATCCCTGCAGCACTCTATTGCAGACCAGGCTATAGTCTGTGTCCTAACTAACATCAGTTACCAGCATATTCACTTGATTTATTGAACCAGCAATAAATTCAACGGTGTCCATGTGACAAACATTCCTTTAAAAACAGCAGTAAAACCGTCCGTGTACTCTTATATGTTCCTCAAGTCCAGACTGATCTGAGTGAGAATACACCTCTGCTGCATCGCTGATTAGCAAACACGCACCCACACTAAAAATTCATCAACGCTTCTTTTCTCTCTCTTCCTTCACATTGCACTTTGATTTGCTCTGCGTGGGTGTGACAACGTTCTCAGAACGCCTCTCCTCTCCTCCTCCGCTGGCTCGGCTTATCGCACAGGGAGTGCTGACTTCCACCAGCCGCTACAAGTATTTCTGTCACATCTGATGGCACAGGGTGTCCTGTGCACTGACCTGTGGATGCATTTGATGATATCAGGAATCCGGCATGAGAAGCGTGTACTGTGCCAGTCTTTCCTCTGGTTTTAATGCTCACTTCTTTTTTTTCTTTTTTTAAAGCTGTACAAAGGCAGTCGCTTTTGACAATCCTATTGTTATTTTTGCACTTCTCTGTGTTAACTCTCTGCATGCCCTACAGACCCTGTTGAAGAGCCTACCTCGCTAGCTGTACACCATAATGCAGGGGTCTTCAACGTTTTTCAGGCCAAGGACCCCCAAACTGATAGAGAGATGGAGCAGGGACCCCCGACTATATATATTGTATAAAATTGTGTTTTATATTAAACTGGGCCTAGTGCCATGTATAAACACACCTCTTTATTGTGCATTCAATACTAAGCTATGCAAATAATACACAGGTTCATATATTCATGTTGTTATTTTAAACATGTGCAAGGTACAGTGAGTAGGGGGGCCGTGCCACTGCCATTTATAAACACACCTGTTATCTTGCATACAATACTGAACTATTAAAATAATGGACACATTGATGTTTAGAGAAAAAAAAAATATATATTTTTTTAAATTGTCTAATCAACCAAAAATTTCGCGGACCCCCTGCAGTACCTCCGCGGACCCCCTGTTGAAGACCTCTGCCATAATGTATTTGGTTTGTGCCTGGCCTGTTATTAGATAAACCAGCTGTAATCACAAGCCCTGGAAGTGAGAGGCCTTGGATCATAGCTGCTACTGTCTTCAACATGTGCAGCTCAGTCGGTCTATTCATAATTTGAGTCACTTTTTGGATCATATATAAGAAAGGAAATACAACGGAGCAAATATACCATCTACAGATGCCCTGGTCACGTTTTTTAAGGCAGCCAATACGGATTGCAGATTGTTTACTTTGTTATAGTCATCTGTCATGTTTTTGTTTTGCATAAAAACATACAGTTCAAATAATAAGGAAATAAAAGACTGTATTTTTATTGACAAAAAAATGACAAGCTGCTTAGAGCTAGTGTTAGAAAGTTAAACACGTGATAATTCCCTCTCTAATATCTATTTTATACAACTCAATCTAATATGATGCCTCTATATGACCTACATAAGCAAAGGAGACCAAACTATATATAGTTTATCTGAACGCTTAATGTCATCGGTGCCACCGGGTCAGATTCTGCTCGGAAACAAGATGAAATAATGCAAGTTTAACAGAAACTGTTTTAGCTCAGACTCAAACCGGGCATCCAACAGCGACCAGCCCACTGCGGACAGACCCAGACAGACACCACGTGTTGCTGGGCCCACCGGAGGGAAGGGAGGCACAGGAGAACCAGAACCAGTGCTGAGCAGGGCAGACCGCCAGACCCTAGTGCTCAGAACCGCTCCCGCTTCTGTCCAAAGAGACCGACGAAATCAACACTACATGAAAGTTCCCTGTAGTAGCTTTCTTTCTAGCCAAAAACTACATTTTACAAGATAACATTTTAACACATCATGATAACTTTTTTATGTACCTTCGACCAGTACACACTTTCACTGAGCAGACCTTGGACACATCATATGTAGGTCAATGGACGTTAGCTGTTAGCTTCGGTACTGCCGACGTTACTAGCTGTCCTGCTATTATCACGGATCGGGGACTTGAAAGTAGTCAATTATTTTCTGATTCTTAATTTCACACTCTGATGGTTAAACTGCGTAATACGCGGTTCACATGTGTGCCGAACCGTGGGGAGGATCCGTAGATCAACTGTGGTCCGTTACAGCTACGGATGTGACGATATCAGATTTGATTGCGAAACGGTTTAAAAAACAGTCACAATAAATTGATTGTGGTGAATTTCCACCTCCGGGATAATCGTGAATATCGTCACAAGTGACTTGAAACAGATTGTCTAACTCTTTGTCATGATAGAGAAGTAAAACATGCTTAGTGTAAGACAGAAGAGATGCCAACATTATAATTTATGCAGAGCGAGTTATGATTAATGAAGACTTTATTTAAGATCGTTTGTAATATAAAAAGACATTCACAAAATAAAGATGCTTATCATATCTGTGTCCTATGCAATTTATGTTTCTTAACTAAATGTAAGGTAAAGAATATTATGCAAATGAATCAGACTTATTTTGGACAGGATAGTTGGGACATGAAATTATTGTCCCGTGCCCAGTTACACCACTAGTTTTCATACATTAACACTTTGTATAGTTCACTGCATTAATGCTCCATTTGGGAGAATTGGATTGAATTATGGGCACATATTACATATATCACATACTGGTGAGTTTGTATCAAGAATTCCTTTTAGAGAATGTGTCATGTCTTAACTTCACTGCTCTCTCAATGCTGGATGTTAGTCAGTAATTACATTTAGCAGTTTTGGATGTTGCGCCCTTGACTGTGTTTTGATCAAGAAGCCGTCGGATCTCAGCCTGACAAGCGTTGACTTTCAGCGGTGACGGTAGAAGGATTGTGTGGGTGGTACAGAGCAGATTACTGAGAGAGGGGGTGGGTCAAGTGAGGTGCGGGGCTTCTTACTGTCTTGCCTTTTCCATCGCCTGCATGGCATTATCGCGTAGGCGTATGCATCCCTCCTCTTGTGCTGATGCCATCATCTCGGCTCAGTCGATGCAAATGTCACCTCTCACGATTACAACGTTAGAAAGTGCAGCCTGAGATGCAGAAGGTTTCTTCAGGGGTCATATGTTCTATATTACTGTCATGAAATGTACTTATTTTCTTGCATAGATGCACCTCATCTAATTGTCTTTTTAATACATTTTCAATTTGAAAAAGTTCTATACTAGTTCAACCTTTCTAAATGCAAAAATAACTCTAATTGTGATTGACTCTATACACTTTTTTCCTCCCGACAGCTGTGCCGTACCCTCCGCAGCACAAGCTGACGGTGAAGGAGCTATTTGAAAGTGGCAAGCCCAACGCCGAGCTGCTCCGCAACCACCTCGTCAAAGAGGGACGCGTGGAAGAGGACGTGGCTCTAAAGATCATCAACGACGGGGCCAACATCCTCCGCCAAGAGAAGTGCATGCTGGAAGTGGATGCACCAATAACAGGTAGGCCGGCAAGATGCTCGGTGAGAGCCCAGAGGGGGACGCTGTGATGGCAGCTATGTCCCCTGACCACCTATATAACGTATACACCACACGTAGTGTACAAGATGGGTCAATAGACAGTCTTCCAGTGATGCCTTGTTAAGTAGAGAAACTATTGATTGTCTCCTGAGCAATACACCTGACATGACCTGTCACATGGAACGAACACACCCAAGCCACGCCTCTAACTGCCAGGAGCTCCTCCCAGGAATTTGATCGTCCGTGCTCTGGCTCACTGGACGCAAACGCATTACTTTGAAGCCCGACCAGATGGATTTTCTTGCGATATGTGATCGAACGAGAATTCAGCTGCCGTGCAAGATAACAATGCACCCCCCATGACATAGTTGTATCCCCCAGCAATGCTAGATAGTATGGGTGTCATTTGGGGGCAAAAGATCACACGAACATAGACGGAGAGCGAGCTGTACCCAGCATGCAGTTTGGCAGTGTAACAGTGGATAGGGGTTCCCTGTCAGTACACTACACAGTGTGTAAATTACACACTACTAATAAATATGTCCTGTCGATCTCAGGAGCTCGCACTCGACACTGCACTTCCTTGAGTCCTTCGGGGGAAAGACGCCATGTTGATGGAAATGGCAAGACAGACAGACACTACTTCCATTTTAGTTAGATGTCAGGACAGCATAGCTAGTATGGTGGAGCAGAGAGTAAACACAGCACCAACCTAGGCGTTATTCCATTGCAACATTGCTGGTGTATACCCTGTTCAGAGCCAGACCCAAGGGCCTCGCAGGCTGTTGGAGTCAACTCCTGAGATGCTAATTGTTTTGAATGAACGAGTATTCATAGTTCACTTGTTTAGTAATGCATACCAAACCATAAATCCTCCCATCTACCTTGAACATAATAGAAAACTACTTTGAATCTGCATGTTTAATAAATCAAAATCATTTTAGTTTATTTGCAAGTATGACTGGTTTTATAATAATAAAGCGACATATACCAAGGGATGTCCAGACAATCAACTGTTTAGAATATCAGTAGCCCTACTAGTTGGTGTGACAACTGTAACAGCAGCGTGTTTGTCTTCTTACAGTATGCGGCGACGTCCATGGACAGTTCTTTGACCTTATGAAGTTGTTTGAAGTGGGGGGATCACCCAGTAACACGCGGTATCTCTTCCTCGGTGACTACGTAGATCGAGGATACTTCAGTATTGAGGTAAGCTGTTGGGTCTTCCAGGTTATTTGTTTGCAATGATTTATTTTACATTTGAAATAAGAACCCTTTGGGTTGTATTGTGAAGATATAGCGGTTTACGCCTGTTTGTATTCACCGGTTTCATTTACTTTTGTCAGCGTGGTTTCTTAACTACTGTAGATCCTTACATTTAAATGTTCTTCATTTCTTAGAAATAAAAGTCAAAATGTGAACATGGTGCATTGAACAATGTGATATGTTTCAGTGTATTGTCACAGCCACTCACTGTTGGTTTGTGATGGGTGAATGAAATGTCTTTATTTTGACCTTCGCTCCAGGTTTGAACTGTGCTTGTGTCCAGATGTTAGGTCATCATGTAGCCGGACCTCTGCTGCTGCTCTCCCAGTGTGGTGCACGGGAATTATGACCGGTGCTTGCAATTTGGATTAAAAGAGTTGTACAGTGTTGTACAGTGTTTTGCACCAGAATAGTTGTTAGGCGAGTGTAAACTAAGCCCAAGACCTGTGAAAGTGTCTTTTATTTACGGGAGCCCGGCGTGAGCCACAGACAGACTGATGACAGCGTTTAGGATGGGCCACGTAGTTTCTGTGATAACAAGAGTTAAAAGAAAGCTTTAACACAGATTCACTGAGAGTTTGGCTTGCTACGGTCGCTCTGTGATATTATCTTGTGATCGTTGTAAGCGTGAGGTAAAGAACGCTGGACCGCATGCAGGAACATTTTGCTGTTCTTATCTTGACTTTCTCATACTTTTAGCTTTGTATGGTGGGCGCGGTACAACAGCATCAATAGGCATTAAATGAATAGGGATGTCATTAGGCTATATTAATACATTTAGAATTGTATTACCCGATATTTAGAATTGCAGCTTAAAACAGGATAATATCGACATATTAATGAAGTGTAATTTATTGTTTCAAAATGATAAAATATATAATCCATCATTAAAAAACGTTTGGCTTGGATAAAAGCAGACCAGTTGCACTTGACTCTTACGACATGTCGGGTCCACTTAGCTGGTCTTGCGATACACTGGCAGAAACCCAGGATGTAAAAAGATAAAGGTAAACTGAACTGCATGCTGGTATGTCCCGTTTGGATTCTCAGGATGGTTAAGATGGTGGGTCAGAATAGCTACTAAAATCTTAAAGGCTTACCGCAGTGTTGCTTTGAGGATCTCACTTTAGTGCCAAATGACCAACTGGGTCTTGCTGTCTGAAATTCTATTTCGATGAGGACTTCAAAGGGCACAGGTCGTACTTGCTTATTAGATGGTTAAAAATGGAACAGGGAGCTGCAGTCTGGCTGTGCAAAGTGAAACTGCAGCTCCCTTATTGAGACTCCTGGCCCAAGGGCGGTGGCTACAGTAGCCTTGGATTCATAGCAGTTAAAATGGGTAAAACAAATAAAGGTATGAAAATGACCACAGAAAACACTACTGCTGTGTAACCCTCACCTCAGTTGTCCACCTGTATGGGTATATACCTAACAACCCTACTTTCACAATATTTTTTGTCGTGAGTTGGAAAGAAATTCTGCCAAAGAGTACCGCTTTAAGCGTTAAACGTCAGCTGTAATTAGCTAAAACAAGAGTTTTTGAATTTGGACAACCATATCAGCATCAACATCTGTATTTTTCAACACATCAATCTCAAATTGTTCCTGTGAATACTTCAGAGGACTTTTTAACACTCATTGTGGAGCATGTGAGCAGCGTTAGTTGGGGCTGACGACGTAAAAAAGTTGGAAAAACAAATATCTGGTGGTGTGGAGTAACTGTTATGCTGTGTTATGTGTTAGGCTTTATGACAGTAGCTTGAGACTACACTAGCTGTTAGCATGACACACAAATCTCTGACCAGACTGTTGGTGGTCGAGTTGCATTGTGGGAGTATCGGCGCCAGGTTTTGCTAAGGAAGAATGATGCTTGGAATAAAAGAAAACGTGTCTTGTTCTGCCGCATCGATTTTTGCCCCATTTCGTTTTTTAACTGGCAGTGTTGTAACTCTGTTCTGCTGTTCATTCTGTACACATGACATCTATCTCACTTCTGTCCGTCCTGAGAGAGGACCCTCCTCTGTTGCTCTCCCTCAGGTCTCTTCCTCTTTTCTCCCCGTTAAAGGGGTTTTTGGGCGAGTTGTTCCTGTTCTGATGTGAGGGTCAAAGGTCAGAGGATGTTGTATGTGTACAGACTGTAAAGCCCTCCGAGGCAAATTTGTGATTTTGGGCTGTAAAAAATATATTGAAAATTTAAATTGAATTGATATGAAAAAGGGAAAGATGTTCTTTTGTTTGTGTGACTGGTGCAGAGATGGGTTGTTAGAGGTCGACCGATAATAACGATAGTTTAGAGCGGGGAAAAGCTGCTTTTTCTTTTTTAAATGGACAATCTTTAACTTTACAAACTGGATTACTGTCGAACTGAACATCAAAGTCAAAGTAAAAATACTTAAATAAAGTAAGTGTGGATCACTGAACATCACAGTCAAAGTAATAGATGGAAAACTACCATTGGCACACTACTGCGTGAGAGTCCATAAGGCAGTCTGCTAACATTTGGACCACTCTTTTGATGGGCTCCGGCCAGCAGAGGTGGCTGAAATGTCACAGATGAAAGGAGCGGACTGAAAGAGCATAGGGAATGATGGGCCGATGCCGATTAAGGGTCAAAATTTGACACTGGGATTATTTCCCCATGTATTTCTAACGAAAAGTGAAACTCTTCCTGCTCCCAAACCCAGAAGAGGTGGTCTTCTCCTCTTGTGAAACTGTTCAGCTTGTTGGCATGTCCATGCTCATCCCTCATCCCCTGGTGTGATCACAGGTGTCTAGAGTGCACATCCCACTGTGAAGCACTAACACGGAGCAGCTGATTCAAAGTAATGGAACGACGCGCTGAATTCTGACGTGAGAAGTTTTTATTCTAAAAACAAGGCAGCGTGGAGGGACGTGTCCAGGAGGCAACCTCCGGTTCTGCCGAGTGTCTTAAAAAGTCAATTTACTTCTCATTCGTTCACCATAAATTTGGTCACAGGTCCGGATGGAATCATCACTGGCTCCAGGTCCCGACTGTGGTTCACCATCTAATGATGGCCGGACTAAATGATCCATCGATTAATCCAGAAAACTACGGTCAGATTAATCAGTGGTGAAAATAACCATTACAAAACAATGCTCAAGCTGAGTCATTAGAAAATGATTATAGTCTAATAACTAGTCTGTATGATATATATATATATATATATATATATATATATATATATATATATACGGGTACGTTTTTCTACATATCAGAGGAAGCCGCTTTTCCTCATTTGCTGACTTGCTGCAAAAGAGCCTAAAAGCACCAGACTCTCTTGTTGTTTTTTCTTTTGAAACATTCTCTACATTTCAAAGCAAGGCCACCGAGCTCCCTTCAGTCACCAATAAGACAGATGTAGGAAAACGGATATCAGCATGTGGTCGCCTTGGCAACACAAAGAGTCGCCGTAGCCTCTTGAAGCGGCGCGTTACCTTTACCGCAGAGCGATCCATTTCAGTCTCTACACTCCTCTTCTTCTGCCCGGTCCGTCCATAGACACACACACACACACCAGACACAGGCGGAAGTGTGTCTGGGTTTGAGCTGACGGTAGCCAGTGTTCAAGCTTTGTGCCGTTTCCCTTTGTCTGGCTCCAGGCTCTCCAACACACAGAGGCAGAGGGCTGCTCTCATTAAAACCCACGTCAGCCTCCAGCCGTGTCTCTCTGCCTCCACACATGAGAGATCAAGTCACATTTATCTACACGTTACTACCCCCCCAACATTAAAAGCGAAAAAGACAAGTTAGTCGTGGCTCCCTCATTCCATTTCTTCACTTCTGTGATGACACACCTGCTGACTCTCTCACCTCGGCACCTCGTTCCAGCGACTTAATAGCGGGTCGTGGTTGGCGCATGTCAACAGAGTGGGCTGAGAGCGGCAAAGTGGCAGCTAATTGAGCGGCGCCTTGACTGAAGAGAAAGCAAGTTCACCTGGCTTGTAAATGCTGCTCTGCTTTTGGTGTACGTGTGTGTGTGTGTGTGTTTATTTATATATATATATATATATTATTTTTGTTCTTTTAACTAGAGCCTATTAATATGGCAAAGAGGAAAATGTTTCTTCTTAGACGAGTTTGTGAAGGAAAAAACAGATCTTTCTGCGACACGTCGTAGTTGATCATACGTGTGAGTGGATCCATGTGACAGGAAGTCATTTGGTTCTGTTTCTGTGGACTATCATTACGGTACGAATAGAGACGCAGCCAACAATCGTCTGCCAATCAAAAGTACATATTTTTGTAGCTGAGCGGCCACGATTGGTGGCTGGCTTGTATTTTTTTTGCAGGTCACATTCACGTTACGCTTTTTTATGTTGCACACAGCAGCACAGACGGTAACGTCACACACACATCCACATCATCCTTGTTTCATTTCTTGGAGACATAAAGTCCAACACAAGCCGTGGAGGAACAACCTGAAAAACATTTGGAGGAACTAACTTACTCAGACATTTGTTGTATTGTAATTCATTCCCATCATGCTGCACAGTGAGCGGCTCGTCTGCCGACAGCACGGAGCTGAGCAGCATTATGCTGCATGCAGTGATCATTGAGTATTGGGTGAAAGTAAATTGTAACACTATCACGATGTGTTCAAATGTAATCTTGTAAAATGTCGTTTTTGGCGAGAAACTTAAATCCAGTTGTTTGAAGATGTTTTCTCAGTAATATAAAATAGATATTGTAGAAGGAATTATAACCTGTTAAACTACCTAACTAGCTCCCTGCAGCTGGTTATACATCATTCAAACTACTAGTGCTAAGATTCTTTTAATAAAAAGTAGTGCTGGGCAACGATTAAAATATTTAATCGCGATTAATCGCATGGATTTTTTGCGATTAATCGCGATTAATCTCATTGTTATGGCAAAGTTCAATAATTAATTCAAAAGTAGTGTATTGTGCACTTTTATTTTAAAGTACTGCTATATGAACAACAGGTCAATAACATTTGGTTTAAACACTTTAAACACATCAGGTTGTTGTTAGCAGCAGTGTTCCCTTTACACAGCAGCAGTTATAACACAGTTATAATGATTCTGATCATAGATATTCAGCCGGTGTTCACAACTTTATCTTCATGTGTGTAAGAGATGACATTTAAATATACACCTTGAAAACTGCAAACATATCTACGTCATGTTTTTATGTTTGTTAAATTCTCAGTAGCGATAACTAAATGATGCTTATTATACATATTACACACAAAACACTTTAAAAACTCGACAATATGTATTTTAATATTGTCACTGCTGTAAATTGTTTGATTGCATGATTTACTTTTATTGTGACGAGCATGAGAACGGAAGTGCTTTTACTTTGAAGAGACAGGAAGTAGAATGGTACTTGTTCTTGACGCTAACAATGTTGATGAAACGTAGAAAACCACATGTCGGGTGCAAGAGCGTGTTGTGGTCACTGTAACACTGTAATACTGCAGTTCAGACAGTAAAGTGTTCCGTTCAAACAAGACGTGTCTTGTTCCTCACGAGAAGCTCCACTTCACAACAGTCACGTTTGATCTGTAACGAGACGATCGCGCTCGCTTGTGTCTGTGTGTGCGTGCGTGTGCGTGTGTGTGCGCGTGTTTGTGAGACAAGCGTGAAGGACGGTGACAGACTGTAGGAGGGGTTCTGGACCCGTGGGGGGGGGAGAGAAGGAAGTGACGCCACACGAACACAGCTGTTCACTGCTTGCTGCCTGCTTCTTGTGTTAAAAATGTCGCTTAATAATAAATAAATAAAAATCTGCGTTAACGCGAGATAATATAATTGTCGGCGTTAATTTATTAATGCGTTAACGCGATAATAACGCGTTAACTTGCCCAGCACTAATACAAATACAATCATTCATTTCCTAATCATCTGAATTGTGTGTTTCATGAAAATAACCCCTATAGACAGAAAAAGTAAACAGATAACATCCTTTCTCCCGCTGTCTGTCCTCAGTGTGTTCTCTACCTCTGGTCGCTCAAGATCAACCACCCCAGCACCCTCTTCCTCCTGCGGGGGAACCACGAGTGCCGACACCTCACAGAGTACTTCACCTTCAAACAGGAATGTAAGTGCAGGCGCTTCTCTCGAGCCACACGACGGACGGTCCAATACAATGGTCCAATATGTGTGTGTGCGCTCTCTGCGCCGCTTCAGAGTGGCCTGTATCAATCAGGTTTCAGGTTTCAGACGATGCCCGGGCGTGAGGGAGTGGCATCGTGCAGGCTGGCCCTTGCTGTCACTATCGCAGGTCGGTTTGATCGTCCTCTTCACGCGCAACATGCACAAACAAGGACTTGAACAACTGCAAGGTGACTGACTCCCCTTAATTAAAGGACTAGCTTCCCACAAGCAGGACGCTTTTGTCACAAAAACGTGGCACTTCGTCACTGTGAGAGAAGCCTTTTGTCTTCATGTTGCAGACTGTAAACTGCTGGAGCATGGAGAGCAGCCAGGCGTGCGTGCGTGAGAGAGAGAGGCAGGCCAGTGCGGAGGCATTAGTATGCACACTCAGAAACAAAGACAGCCCTGCCAGCTGCAAACAGATGAAGCTCCCTTCATACCACCTCATCTGTTCACCAGTACACAGTGTGCCACCTGTCAGCGCTTTGGTTGGTGGTCGTTTGAGGCGTGACGCTTATAGAATTAAATCTATTTAGTTTCATAATGAAAGCAGTCAAGAGTATGTGTGTTTACTAAATGAGCAGATGAAGCGAGAAAAAATAATTGATTCTTCGATGCATGCGTGACAACGTTTTTTTTGAGTTTATAGTTGTCCATCGGTGGCTGCCAGCTAAATGCAGTCAGTGTGGTGTGTGATGTATGTAGTGGGAGCAGACGAGACGAACCTCCAACAACCGGAGCGGCTCTGCTCCTCGCTATTCTTCAGTAGGATCATTGCTTAACTGACTAGAGGCTGTGCATCTCTCTCTCAAGATGATTCAATGCATACATCAATACATGGTCTGCGATGCCATTCAAAAACCATACATAACGATACTTCGACGCGTTGCGATTCAGCTCCGATTCAATCTTATTTCATAGTATTCTCATGACTATGATTGGCTTAATGCAGCTCATTGCTATGGTTGTGATTTAATCTGAATAACCAGAATGAATTTCCAATTAGGAACGATTGTTCTAAGCTGCTTTCATTCTATGTTGCATTACAAAGGTATTAAGTAAGAACCCAGCTGAAACCCCCTTTAAGTTATTTTGAGTTTGTGCTTCAAAAACCCTTTTTTTAATAGCAACAGTTATATACAATTATAGCAACAGATGCTGCCTACCAACATATTTTAAGGGAAAAAAATAAATAATAATTTGATAAATGAATTGAATTTAACTGATGGTAGTGTGTTTACATTTCAACAACGTTCACATGCATCGCACTTTAAAGTGTGTTGTCCGACTTGCAGCCCTTATAAACAGCAGACCAGTAGATCCCATAAGAGGGAACCAGTGAGTATAGGTGGGTGTCTCTTTGTCTCTGCACCTGAGAAGATTAGGCAGAACGCATTTTAAGATGAATTGTTTGTCACGGTTTAGTTTCATTTAAACACATAAAAATGTCTTCAACAATTTCCAGGCCTTACACAACTAAAGAGTACTCATTTTAAGTACAAGGCTCTGATCTACAGACTTTTCTCTATGACTTGAATGCAGCACTCACTCGGTACTCGAGCATTGCGTTCAATTCCGTCTCCACCGCCCACGCTGTACTGTGTCACCTGGCTTTGTTCTGCGCCCTATAAGGAAGTCCACTTCCTCCTGCCCTTAAGTTGACCTGCAGTGGGTTAGGGTTAGGGTGAGGGAAAGATGCTGCAGACGCTGCCTCCAGACAGTCCTACTGCTCACTCTACTGTGAGCTGCGTTCACAACACGTCTGACGCACCTCGATATCTACAAGGCATTACAGATTATTCTAACGTCGGTTGAGCTGCAGAAAAAAAAAGAATCCTACTTTGTGTTTTCTGCAGGTAAAATAAAATACTCTGAACGGGTGTACGACGCCTGCATGGAGGCCTTCGACTGTCTGCCCCTCGCCGCCCTGCTCAACCAACAGTTCCTATGTGTGCACGGTGGACTGTCACCAGAGATCAACTGCCTAGACGACATAAGGAAAGTAAGTGATCACTCTAATCACTAAGCACATGAAAAAAACATCATTCTGTCATCTAGAAAACCAATAAATGGCCTGATTCTATTTATTTGAAATGTGTGTTTGTTTTGCTCAACAGTTAGACAGGTTTAAAGAGCCACCGGCATTCGGGCCCATGTGTGACCTGATTTGGGCGGACCCCGGCGAGGACTACGGCAGCGAAAAGTCAACCGAACACTTCAACCATAACTCCGTCAGAGGCTGCTCTTACTTTTTCAGGTATTAGACAGCATCGCTGCCTTCATCGCTCTAGCACCAAACAGAGCAGATACAAATGCAGCACTTTATTTGTTTCTTTTTATATCAAATTAGGGGTTTCTTTATGTAAATTAAAGCCGCTTGATCAGAGTAGGAAACAATAGTCTGGCACCTGCACATGCAGGCATGTCAACGCGTTGATGTCAGGAGGCATTTTTTACTGTTCTGGTTGTTTTTATAATGGTGCCAAAGTGAGAGTGATTCAGGTATTTGGAGCCCAGCTGTGATTGGTTTAGTAAATGACTTGTGTAAACTAGCTAGCAGTACGAGGAATAACTTTACACACAAACTTAGTCATGGATTTACAAATAGCCGTTCAGTCAAATCCCTTCCTGGTCATGTTGATGTATGAAATGTTGATCGTCTACACATTTTTCTTGCTCATTCCTGATGGATTAGTAGCGCGGTGAAGTAAAGAAAGGGAGTTAAAAACCCTCCTCGTCCACTCCGGCTTTAGTCCAGCTTCTCCAGAGGCCAGCAGGGCCAATACACACCAGAGTGCTCAGCACCTTTAAACCGTCCAGAGGGCGTGGCATGCTGAAAGTACATATCAACGTATTTCCACAGGCAGTGAAGTCCAGAGTGGCCTCATGCTGTTCCTTTGAATGGTTTCACTTTGGAACAAGCTTTGCTTCCACTCGGTGCTTTCTCTTAACGGTCTGTCTCTGGTTTTCTTTCTTGTTGCAGTTACTCGGCCGTCTGTGACTTTTTGGTAAATAATAACTTGCTGTCAGTAATAAGAGCCCATGAAGCACAGGATGCAGGGTAAGTAGAGTTACCATTTTTCATTTCCCGCGTATTGTGATAAAGAATATGTGGATGAGCCTTTTGGTCTGCGGCTCAACAGGTATCGGATGTACAGAAAAAGCCAGACCACAGGCTTCCCTTCTTTAATCACAATCTTCTCAGCTCCAAATTACCTCGACGTCTACAACAACAAAGGTCTCTGCCTTCTTTTTCCCCTCACTCTCGCTGTTGTGTTTTTTCCGTATTTACCAGGCTTCAGTCCTTGAATCTCTCTCCCTCTTTCAATCCCAGCTGCTGTGCTAAAGTATGAGAACAACGTGATGAACATCCGACAGTTCAACTGCTCCCCCCACCCTTACTGGCTGCCCAACTTCATGGATGTATTCACATGGTCTTTGCCTTTTGTTGGGGAGAAAGGTACATTTGTTGTTTAATTAAAAGCAGATGTGTGTGGAAATCCCAAAATAGAACCTGTGTAGAGTTGACTTTGTGGAATATACCGACCCCGACAGAGGCATTGTGTTTTCGGCTTCTCCGTCCCGTTCTCAGCAAAGCCTTGAAGGAATGTCTTAATATTTGGCACAAACGTCCACTTGGACTCAAACGTGAACTGATACGAATTTGGTGATCCAAATGTCACTGTGACCTCACAAAACGTTTTTGTCCATAACTCAAGAATAAGTTTGCTGATTATGACAATTTCACAAAAATGTCAAAAAAAGAGAATAGAGTGATGACATTTTGGACGGACATGGATGTAAACTGTGACTTGGCTGGTTGGCGTAAGCACACAACCGTGAGTCGGTCATTTTAGTTTGGTATTCAAGTTGATGTTTTATCATTTGTTAGCCAAAAGGGAACCTTTGTAAAGCAGAACATGTACGTTATTGATCAAAACATTTGTCATTTTGTTTGTTGTTACCGCTAAAGGTTCTTTGTTGTATGCAAGTATTTATGGTCTATAGCTGCCTGTAGAACGTCAGGACATTCAGATGTAATTCACATAAATGTATCCCTTTAGATAATTCAGATTTGGTTTCCACCTAATCACATGACCCCCCCCCCCCCCCAACAGTGACGGAGATGCTGGTGAATGTACTAAACATCTGCTCTGACGATGAGCTCATGTCAGAGGGAGATGACCTCTATGAAGGTAAGATTGAGAGAGCAGAAAACATTGTTGCGCTGAATATGACGCCTGTTACATTAAATGACAAATGTTATTATTATTATTGCCAAGGTTTTAGTCTATATTAGTGTTGTACCATGATGGTAAAGAAATACTTTTTCTAAGACATTACCATTGTGGCAAGAAAAAAATGTTGAAAATTAGGAATATTTCACAATTTGTTGTTGTGATAATTTAGAAATTGAAAGGTGTACGTCAGCACTGAATGGTGGTTAAAGTTCATGTCATTGTGCAATGTTTTAGCTCTAGTTGTCCAAACAGGATTCAATTTGATTCAATTCAATTTATTTTGTACAGTCCAAAATCACAAATACAAATTCTCCTCAGAGAGCTTTACAATCTGTACACATACGACATCCTCTGACCTTTGACCCTCACATCAGAACAGGAAGAACTCCCCAAAAAGGGGGAGAAAATAGAAAGATCCTTAGAGAGCAACAGAGGAGGATCCTCTATCAGGATGGACAGAAGTGTGATAGATGTCATGTGGACAGAATGAACAACATCACAGAGTTACAACACATTCAATGCATATGAGAGGAGAGCGGGAACCTAAAAAACATTGGACCTCAGATTTTGGAATAAAAACTCATCTGGTTGTTTTTGTTCTGCAGCGGCAGGAAACAGAAGATCAGATCAGGTTTCATGTTTCTCTGTGAATCAACTAAAAATGGGACAGGAAACCAAAACCCCTCGTTTCAAGTTTCACAAACACCCGACAATCTTCTCTTGAAGCTCCGACAGTCAGATGATAGATATACATGCTGTATATATTAAAACCACATACCTCATAATAACCAAATCACAGCCCTGTGACATCAGCTTATCCAAGAAGGAAGTGACATCACATCGCTGGTGACAATGATGAAGGTGAAGATGTTACTGGCTCCAGTCTAAGAATACTGCACACCTGGGTTGTAGATTTCCTCCCTGGTTCTGTTCTCTTATTCTGTAAATTGCATTTTCAGTTTAGTTGTTAGAGTGGATGAGTAGAACTCCTAGAATGCTGGGAGCTGTACAGCCATTTATACGCACAGTCTAGGTCCCACATGTCTGATGCTGACGAGGGAGTTCTGCCGCTACGCTTTGAAACGCATAATTAAACCCTCAGTTCATCTCTGAAATGTTTCATCCTTTGTTCTCCTCACACAAGGCTTTCGTACAACGCGTTGTTCATTTTAAGGAAGTGCTGAAAAGAAATCGATAGCAAAGAATGTAAACGTCTGTATGTAACACTCAAGGTGGTCTTAACTTTAACGCTCTGAAACTCGTTCCAGGTGGAACCTCGGCGATGCGCAAGGAGGTCATCCGGAACAAGATCCGCGCCGTGGGGAAGATGGCCCGGGTCTTCGCAGTCCTCAGGTCTGTCCCCCGTCCTTTTGATCTACTCGTGGTGGCACTCAGATCACAGTGAGCTCTGTGCAAATCGAATCGCAGGTCAGCTGAGTGCACAATGAAGTTGTGATTGAAAACACAATGTTAGGATTAATGAGCTGGCACGAGATGAGTCACGACGCAGGCAGACCGTATAATGACATTAGACATTATTCCAGATCAATGCTGCTGCAAGAGCGGCCTGGCGCTCGGACCGGCGCATACGGGTCAGTCAGAGGGTGTTTCAGAAACAAAATCAAGATTTACAAATAGATCCTGATCATTAATAGGTCTGACTTTGACCACAGTGCTTTGCAAGAGGAATGTAATGTCATGTGCACACAGTTATTCCAAAGTCCTATTTCAGTTGTTAATCCCAGTTTCTTCTGACTCAGAGGAGAATAAGATGGATGATGTGAAAATTCAAGTGTGTCGGCATGAAAATGTGTCAACACGAATCTCAACACTTGCAAGCGATCCTTAAAAACATCGCCTTGGCTGCTAAAACTGACCCACTTACAGAACCGGGACACTTTAGAGCTGACGGTCCGTCTAGTGAGGATTGAACCTGTGACCTCGTGGTTACTGGCTTACCGGTTAACGGCTTGCTGACTTGTAACGTGTGTGCATGCCCTGTTTTTGATTTTGTTTTCGGACCAGGGAGGAAAGCGAGAATGTGCTCACGCTTAAAGGCCTCACCCCAACTGGAACTCTTCCCGTGGGAGTGTTGTCGGGGGGAAAGCAGACCTTGCAGACCGGTAAGTGTCTTTTATACTCGGTCGCTCTGTTGTTTGATTTCCTCCTCGCTAGCTGCCGTTCAGCACGACCCGCTGTACAGCCCCTTGTCGTGATACGGGCGGGTCAAAAAGTGACAAAGCAGCGATCCGAGTGAGTTATTAATAACTCCCCTCCCTCTGTCTCGCCCTCACACACACACCAAGTGCTGCAGCGGTTTGAGGGTCGGGCTGTTCAAATTGGTTCTCATACTGGGGTGCGGCTAATAAATAAATAAAAAAACTGTCCGTCACTTCACTAACCCCTGAGGAAACGCCTTGTCACCAAGCATGTGGTTTTCTTTTGTTTTTTGCTGCCAGCAAATCTATATTTTTATATATCTGTGTAGAATGCTGAAGAATTCTAAACACTGCGTCAGTGGCACCAGAAAATAGAAATATGGAATATATCATGTAACCTTAATCCCATACCATTTTCAACGTAGACGTTCAAAAATACTATTTCTTAATATACGTGAAAACATTGGCGACCTGAAACCTTTCCCTGCCGCAGCAGACTTGTACCCTGTATTTGGCAGGTACTCATTTCATTCCCTAATACTAGGGAAAGCAGTATAACTATTATAACGCTTCATAAAGCAGAAAAAATACCTTTATTTGCTTTATGCCGAGAGTTAGATTGACTGATGCCTGGCTCGGTCCAAAGGTAACAACATCTGCCTGCCACCACGTCTAAAGCTCACGAGTTAGCACTTCATATATCGCTTGTACCATCCGTGAGTGTAAAAACAACAATCTTCCATTTTATTTTCTGTACTTTTTCTTTGCAGGAACAGTAACCGGTTGTCTCGCAACTGTTTTTACCTTTGAACAGGGCCTGGCTAGCTATCTGCCCCTGTTTCTAGTAATTATGCTAAGCTAACCACCTGCTAGCTCCAGCTCATTTATATATAATTATTTTTTAAACTGTTTATCATCAATATAGTTATATTGAACAGTACATGCAAGCCCCTACACACGCACACCTATTTACAGACAACAAATAACAACAATGCTTATGTAAAATATCATAATATAATAGATTAATAAGGAAAGGAAAGGGGGAGAACCAAATAAAATTAGCATTTCACCCGAAATTCTGCCTTCCGAATATTGCTCCAGCTCATATTTGCTATACAAACGTGGTATCGCTATTCAAGTGAAACCGAAAATAGCGAGTTTTTTTTCTCATACAGTTTGATGGCAGAAAATGTTCACATCTTTGAAAAACATTGGCAGAAACACTGCTGTCTGTCCCAACATCCTGTTTAGGCGGACGAGCTTCCTGTGCTGCTTGTCCCTTTAAAGGGTTCTAGGGGTACATCTCAAGTCTCTTAATGTCATCCCCGTTTCCCTCACTCGCGTCCTAGTCCCTCCCACCAGGGATGTCAGTCGGCTTTAACAGCTGGAGAGACTTTGGATAAGTTTGTCTGTTCACATGATCACTGTACTTAATAACAGTAACTAATAACACTAATAACTAATAAAGACACACAGTAATCACCACTGTAGAGGTGTTTCTCTCTGTAGTCTGTTAACAAACTGTGTCCTGTGTTCTGTTTATAAGCACAGGATCCATTTCTACCGGCGGAATGCGATCGTCTTATTTATGAATTATTTGCGTCTGTACGGTTTGTAATTCAGATTGTGACGTCATTATTAAATAACCCAGAATATGATTATTGTTTCTCTTAAATGATAAAACTCATCAAACACTCAGGAATGATGTAAAAACCTCTCTCTGACTTTAATTGTATTCATAATAAAGTTATTGAGGGAAACATCAGATCATGAAAACACAAATCTTTATAATAAATGTAGAAAGTTGTTTGTGCTCCTTTTGTTGTTCAGACTACAATGAACATTTATTTAAACCAGATGTTGAATCAGAAACCTGATCAAATATAAACTCGAGTTTATTGTGATCCGTCTTCACTCTGGTGTTAAACTCAGTCAGTCAGTCCGATCGGCTGCAGCGTCCAATCACATAACTGATGAACAATGAGGGGGCGTGTCGGCCGTTAAAAGACTTCCTGGAAGTCTGTTCTCGTGGTTCCTCGCTCATGGCTCCTCCGAGGTCCCTCCTCCATCCTCTCTCCTCTCTCCTCAGAGCTACTTTAGAGCTTTGGGGCGGCCGTCAATATGGCGGCGCAGAAACAACTTCCGGTTCAAGCGAGGATCGAGGAGCGAGGAAACGACACTTAAGAGACTTGAGAAGTACCCCCGATCAATGATGGCATGCCACAGGAAGCGCATACTAGACTAGACTGACTGGAGCCCGCCCTCCCCATGCAGCAAAAAACTTTTGGGGCTCAGCTGCGGGCCGGCTGTTTGGGGGGAGGTCACCCTGTCACCTGGAAGTGGCCACTGGCCCTCTGATCTAAAGGTCGGCGCCTGGTCTCGCCCGTTGAGAGGACATGCTGGGGAGTCTGTGCCGCGCTGGAGTCTGTACAGAAGTTGCGGAGCAATTGAAGGAGAAAACCACACGTCGCTAACCTTTTGGGAGAATGTCATTGTCCGTGTCCGCTCCCCCAGCCACAGCTTTCACATCAGTCGGTTTGAACAAAGGGAGGGCAACTGATTGTGTATTTATGTCCACCCCTCTCGATTCTTCACTTTGTTAGCTGCTACTGTACTACTGCTGATATTGTGCAGGGGGGGTAAACATCTGCAGGCCGCTATCCCAATACAGCTCTCAATCATCTTGAAGGCATAGCCATTTCTCTGAGAAATCACACTCCATGCACTCAGATGATTTTCTACATTTGGATATTGAATTCGACGATACACCCGCACATCCAATAAGAAGTGAATTTGTCCGTTTTTGTCATCAAATAGGAAGAGTTCTGAAGTTTCAAACATCCTTTTCAAAGGAGAAAAGTTAATCAAATTCTGTTAATGAGGCTGTGAGGCTGCACTGTACACATGTGTCGCCTCGGCCTTAGACTCTTAGTGCTCACCCAAATCCCCCCCCCCTCCGGCTCTCCACTCCTAAGTCCTCGTGACCCTTTAACACCAACACCATCTTAACCCTCCAGCAGGCTTCTTCTCTCTGACCTTCCCACCGACTAACACGTGTTGATCAAGGGTGAATTTCTTTCCCTCCATAATGACTGTGCCACTTGTGTTGGCCTGTATTCTGCTGTCTGTTTACCGTTTGACATTACTGTTTGACTACTTTGCTGTCTCTGATGACCCCCCCCCCCCCCCCCCCCCCCCCCTTTCTTCGACTCTCTTTAACGTAGCTACGATTGAGGCAGCTAAAGCACAAGGTACGCATGGCTGTCAGGCTCAAATCTCATTACTTTGTTTTGTGTGTGATGTTCACCGTTTACCTTTAAAGTGTTTACAAGTGTCCCACTGTCTCTCTCTCACTGACTGTTGTATCACTGTAGATTACCTAATCGCCGGTTGCTCTTGCATTGTCAGTGTCTGTCGGATCGCGCTGGTTCTGTCACTGTAACATGTTATGTACTCGGTGGCAGAATAAAAGAATCATAGATTATATATGAAAATATGAACATGTCACAAATTGAAAAGAAGCTTGTGTACGACTAAAACTACTACAGCAAACTGTTTTGGGAGCAACAGTTGCATGAGACGGTGTGAATGCATTTAAAGAGGTGCTTATTCATATTTCCACCAGTCTTAGTTGAACCAGTCTGGAGTCGGTCTATGCTGCAGAAGAGCTGGTTATGTGTATCGGGTTTGGGACGCGGCTTGCTCCTTGTTGACAAGGATTTCCCGGCTTTGGTCACAAGGGACTTTTCCTGCCAAGTGTAGCTCCCCACACGGAGAAAAGCTCGCTAAGACCCGACTAAGATAAGACCGGGGACGTCCCTGCCGGGGACATTTTCAGAAGCTAATCCTGTTACACCGTTGGGCTGTTGCTACACTGTCTGCCCCTTCTGCTTGAGACTGTATCAAATACATAAATGTAAAATATTTAGTCCTATCAATAGATATGGGAGTACAGTATAAGCTCACAGGCAGAGTGCACAGTGTGTTCAGGCAGAATAACTTAAAGCAGTGCTTCCCAACCTGCTCTGTGTATGACACTATGGAATTGTCAGTTATTGGGTTGGTTTTAAGTTCATTCTGAGTTTTAACTCATTTCAACTGTGTATCATTACTTTAAGCTATCTAGCTCTGCTTTTTACTTGTCACTTTTAGCTTATTATTCTTACTGTTTATTCTTTACTTTTAACTAAGTATTTAAGTACATTTTGGCTAATAATTGATCTGTTCATTCGTTACTTTCAGCTTATTTTTTTAGGCTGTTTGTCAAATTATTCAAACTATTCAAACCGCTTTCACGCCATTGACTTTAAACCTGTTATCTTATTATTTTAGCGATAGATCTCAGTCTGTGTTCTTGCTCACTGCTTGTCATCACTTGTCTGAGAGGTGAAGCAGCTGAGCTGTGACACAGTGAAGCTACGCTAGCTTCACAGGCTAGCTGACTTATTAGGACTATTTACTGAAGGGCAGCATCACACACATCTCTATTTCTATTTGGATGTTTAGTTTTCTCTCAAACACCAATATGTAAATATATCTCTTTGATCAAATTGAATATTTTTGAGCTACTCCAAAATCTTATCATGTTCCCATGGCAACTGCAGAAGTAGCCTCTGTTGGGAATCACTGAGCTCACGTGTTCATGTCCCACATCTCTGGTTGTGCAAGAGTACCCTCGATGTGCCTCTGAATGTTGATCCACCTCTATGACCCTCCCCTGGGCGTGTCCATCTCACCTTTGGATTGATCATTGAAATGATTGAAGGTATTTCTGAACACGTCTCCTTTTCATTTGCACACATTTTCTGGTTTCCTCGGCTGTTTCCGGACTTTACGTAAGTCTACCAAGTGTGAGGTGTTGTACTGTTCTAGCTTAGGAGGCGTTGTTTACCTGTGCATGTGTTCACTGGTCGTCCGTACTGTGCTAGGCTCACACTGTGTTTTGTGCTCATTACATTCAATTCTACAAGGAATCCCTTTTGACTTTCTGAAGGTTCAGCCTCTGATCTGATTGTTCTTATTTGGTGTCTCTTCAGCCATTCAAGGCTTCTCTCCCACGAGGAAGATTCGTAACTTCGAGGAGGCGCGCGGCCTGGACAGGATAAACGAGCGGATGCCGCCGCGCAAAGACAGCCAGCAGCCTGACGGCACCACCATCAACAGCAACACCTCCAACAAGAACGGCACTGACGGATAGGCAACCCACATCCCCCCTTCACCGCTCCCCCTCTCTTTCTGTCTCCTCCTCCCTCTGTCTCCTCCTCCCTGTCTCCTCCTCCCACTGTCTCCCCCTCTCTTTCTGTCTCCTCCTCCCACTGTCTCCCCCTCTCTTTCTGTCTCCTCCTCCCTCTGTCTCCTCCTCCCTCTGTCTCCTCCTCCCTGTCTCCTCCTCCCACTGTCTCCCCCTCTCTTTCTGTCTCCTCCTCCCTCTGTCTCCTCCTCCCTCTGTGTCCTCCTCCCTGTCTCCTCCTCCCACTGTCTCCCCCTCTCTTTCTGTCTCCTCCTCCCACTGTCTCCCCCTCTCTTTCTGTCTCCTCCTCCCTCTGTCTCCTCCTCCCTCTGTGTCCTCCTCCCTGTCTCCTCCTCCCACTGTCTCCCCCTCTCTTTCTGTCTCCTCCTCCCACTGTCTCCCCCTCTCTTTCTGTCTCCTCCTCCCTCTGTCTCCCCCTCTCTTTCTGTCTCCTCCTCCCTCTGTCTCCTCCTCCCTCTGTGTCCTCCTCCCTGTCTCCTCCTCCCACTGTCTCCCCCTCTCTTTCTATCTCCTCCTCCCACTGTCTCCCCCTCTCTTTCTGTCTCCTCCTCCCACTGTCTCCCCCTCTCTTTCTGTCTCCTCCTCCCACTGTCTCCCCCTCTCTCTGTCTCCTCCTCCCACTGTCTCCCCCTCTCTTTCTGTCTCCTCCTCCCACTGTCTCCCCCTCTCTTTCTGTCTCCTCCTCCCACTGTCTCCCCCTCTCTCTGTCTCCTCCTCCCACTGTCTCCCCCTCTCTTTCTGTCTCCTCCTCCCACTGTCTCCCCCTCTCTTTCTGTCTCCTCCTCCCTCTGTCTCCTCCTCTCTTTCTGTCTCCTCTTCCCTCTGTCTCCTCCTCCCTCTGTCTCCCCCTCTCTTTCTGTCTCCTCCTCCCTCTGTCTCCTCTTCCCTCTGTCTCCTCTTCCCTCTGTCTCCTCCTCCCACTGTCTCCCCCTCTCTTTCTGTCTCCTCCTCCCTCTGTCTCCTCCTCCCTCTGTCTCCCCCTCTCTTTCTGTCTCCTCCTCCCTCTGTCTCCCCCTCTCTTTCTGTCTCCTCCTCCCACTGTCTCCCCCTCTCTTTCTGTCTCCTCCTCCCTCTGTCTCCTCCTCCCTCTGTCTCCCCCTCTCTTTCTGTCTCCTCCTCCCACTGTCTCCCCCTCTCTTTCTGTCTCCTCCTCCCTCTGTCTCCTCCTCCCTCTGTCTCCCCCTCTCTTTCTGTCTCCTCCTCCCTCTGTCTCCTCCTCTCTTTCTGTCTCCCCCTCTCTTTCTGTCTCCTCCTCCCTCTGTCTCCTCCTCCCTCTGTCTCCTCCTCCCTCTGTCTCCTCCGCTGATCTTCTGCCCGCCCACAGTCGGCGGGAAAGAAGGCGGACTAATCGGTTGATACAAACGAAAGGAAGCGACTGTGCTGGGAAACCACTTCCAGCTGCTGAATAATATATATATCTATATATATCTTGTGTTATCTGGGGGAAAATATGTATTAAATATATTAGATATATTGTTTAATGGCAACAAATCATTCACTGAAGACATTTTGCAGTTCAAATTAAGTCCTAACTTATACATGTCAAAGTGATGAAAAAGATAAAAGGATCATTTGATAGACCTGAGTTGGTACAGATAGATGCTGCTGCCTTTGTTATCCAGAAGTTTTAGTCACTTTAAGTTGTTCTTTTATTGTTCTCCGTGTGTTTGGGGAACATTTGAAGTAGGAATACTGTCGACTCAACGGCCTTGTTTGGATCTTGTCAAGATGTTTTTGGCCCTTGAGGTTCTACACAGTGCAGTGTTCGCTTATATGTGCGTCAGTCGAAGGATTAATGATGCATGTGTTGAGAGGGGACAAAAGAATAAGGGAAGTAAATGATATCAGGACAATTATCACAAATTCATATTTTATACTTGAAAAAGGGAATTTAATGAAGACTTGTAGTTCTATTTATACATTTTACACAAAACTTTGATGAATCCCCAAAGATGCTGAGTGTATTTCTGTTCAGTATTTTCTCTCTGTGTTCTAATGAATGAAACGTTCACAGAAATACTTCTATAAAGTGAAGGCTTGTTGCTTCCCGTGCGATGGTAGTTGCTGGTTATGACTTGTATTCACTTTGATGGCAACTGGGATGTTCTCGCTCCGCTAAACCAAAAAAAAGGGATAGACAGTACAGCACGACTTATTCTATCAAAACAAGCAAGACCTGCCAATACTCCCGCGTCCCGGTCGGAAGCACTGGAGTTGAGCCCGACTCTCCGGGGTCGAGCACGGCGCACGAAGAGTACGGCACGAGAAACCAAAACCCACAAAGGTTTTTCTCTTCAGTTGTCTTTTCTTTTGGACTAAAGAGGACATGTTTGCTCAGAAAGTAGAGGAGCTGCGCTGTCCTCGAAAACAGACTTGATGCTTATTATTGCTTCAGTGTATTTAACAGAATTTTGTCAGTATGATTCGTGTTTTATTGTCGGACACTTAAAAAAGAAAAAGTGCTCTGGGGCTTTTTATTTATTTTTTCTGAAGCTGTATCAGTATCTCCATCTACTGTTGGTTATACAGAATGCAGATGTGTTCTTGAATTGTGACAAGCGTGCGCATCGCACGAGGGAAATGTTTGACATGCAGTGAGATGACGCCGCTGTGCCCGGACACAATGGACTGAGTCGTTCCCTCGTCAGGGATCTATAGAAGGTATCGCCACACTAACGGCTGTCTGTCGAGGCCTAAAGACTACTGTAATCATCTCAACCACAGCTGACTCATACATACAGTATATATTACTTTTGAAACCCGTGGTCGCACCGTGATGGGGGACAATTAACGCTCGCTGGTGTGCACGCTTTTCTGCTCCGAAGTGTTCAGCCATCCACCTCCACTCCTCCTCACAGGCACTCCCGACCCTTTAAGACGTGCTTTCACTGAGACACGCGACCAACTCAACCGGTGCTTCGACACACCTGACTGTAATTCTGTTCTTTTTGTCATTCAAAAAGAAAAGGTGGGGAAATAACCGTTACGATTTGCCACTCGCTTGTGAATTTACCTTTTTTTTGTATTTTCAAATGAGGCTTTTGCGCTCGTGTGCTATGCCACCGTGGCCACACGTCAAGGTGTGTGTGTGTGTGTGTGTGTGTGGCGAGACTTTCAGTCACACATGATTTTTAAAGATTCAATGTCCGTAACATTAATCTTGATATCCTTAACATTTGCAAAATCTTGTTGTTTGCCGTTACGTTCAGTAGGCTTCTGGGAAAGCTCCCTAAAGATGAAGTATTTTGGTTTTGTTTTAAAGTTGAGGCTTTATTGGGTGAGCCGTACAGTATGCTGACCTCCTGTTAGGTCCTATTACATATCTCGCAGAATGTAAAAAACGTTATTGTTCATTAAGAATCTTATAATAGCTGTAAAAAAGGGTGGAAACAAAAAAACAACTGTACCGTATTTGTCATGCGAGGCCATGAAATCTTTTACGTAGATGTATCACTTGAAACAAAAGAATAAAATTCAAATAGTTTTATTTGACTCGTCTTGGATGTCTGTTATTATTTTACCTTATGCTTCTCTATATGATGTTCAGAGTGTTACTATCGCAGCAAACCACTGTTTGTAATGCGAAGGTAGTAGTATAATGTCTACCTGTGTTGTAATACAACTTTCTGTGTGCTTTGTTTATGTAGCCAGCATGTTAGCGCGTGCGCCCAACTGGCTAGCTCGCGGTTGCCGCTCTGCACTGCTCTCATACGGCGAGGATAACGTCCTGTTCTGTCGTTGCAGCCCTCCGGTTTCCCCCTCAGGTAAACACTGTCAGCACTGTTGCCCTCGTTTGCACTGTTAGCGCTCTTAGCACCGCTAGCTGCGAGCCGCCTGCTCAGCCGCCACCACGTTGAGAGCTGTGTGGAATCGCAAGATTTGCTCTGAATCTTGTATTTAGCTCTATTTAAGCTGCATCAGATTATTTTGAACTTTAGAGCCTCCAAATAAAGGTCTCTGAATTTTGATTGCCTCTTTATAAAGGTGCTGCAGGAATGAGTCCTAAAACACAGAAATGATTTCGCATTTTTTACACTTCCGGGCTCTAGTTTTTTTTAAATTCGTTTTTTGGTTAAATGCCTGAACCTGTTTGCCACAGAACGAATTTTCTACAAAGATCCAACAGAAAGATCCGATTGGCGTTTTGTTCGAGGGAACCAGTGGGAGCTAACTTCCAGGGTTGACCTCCAACAACACGTCATTACTGATGTCAGTGTCGCGTTGTTCTGCTGCTCCCAACAGGACAAAGCATGAACAGAAAACAATCAATGCAGCTTTAAGACAAATGTTTTCTCAAAAAAAAGCTTTAACATTTCGTTTTTTTGCACACAATGAATTTGTACAAAATCTGGTTTATTTTCCATCGTTAATTTACATGAAGCATTTTAGTTTTATCAGACATTCTTGCTTGGAGATGCCCAGTGCAACCCCGAGGGTAGTCGGGGGTTAATGCCTTGCTCGAGAGCTGTTAAAGCAGAGAGGAGTGATATTCAGTCAAAGGCCTTACGGCATTCTTTCACACAGCACAGGAACACGGTGCTTTGTGTTTTCACATGTATACAGTAATCCTCATGGTAACTCAAATCTAACCGTTAACTAGTTACAAGGATTTGGTTTGTATGAAATATTTAGGCAGCGCTTTTGAGCCATGGAAGGTTTAAAAAATTACAACAAAAAACCATCACCTTCAGTACTGAATTTGAAATGTAGATATTAAGCTCACAAGATCTTTAACCCTTTACGTACCTGTTCACACAGTGAACTCACTTGAGGCCAGCAGCAGCACTATTACATATCACTAGACACAAGTGTGCGTAGCAAAAGTCTGAACCAGATTAGCGAGGATGATAAAGTGCAACCTACACTGTTAAAGGTTTTGGTTAAATCTCAAGCAGTGTGCCGATTGTAAATGTCCTAAAAGTAGATCATAAAAGTGGTTAAAACATGTGATTTAATTGGAAACTGTATCTTCCAACATTTATTGGTTCCTGTTTTGCCTTTTACTATTTTATAGTATTTTAATAAAAGAAAGCACATTACAGAACAGCAGGATAAATGCAGTCCTCACAATCACTGTTTGAGTGAGTATTTCTATCCGATTGCACGATAATGCACCTGAGCGCCAGAAATGTTAGACCATCAGGATATTTTGGAGATAAAATATTAACAGACCACTACAGAATACTGTTCAACAAACAAATCCAGTCGGTATTCTTTGCCATTATTGTGACAAAATAACACACCATGTATAAAACGATATGGCTCACATTCAGGGCCGGAGCTGTTTCTAGTTGCACGAATCAAAACCCTATAGTATAAAAAAAAGTGTCTTAAGTACATCCCTGTAATGAGACCTCAGTGCATATCATGCAAGTAACAATTTAAAGTCCAGTCTGTCCCTCCTGCACACTCCTGCAGAGGGAACGGCCGTGACAGGACGCCTTTGATAAAAACTTGTCTGGATTACCAGCAGCCTCTTGTTGGGGGTTAATGGACAGAGCTGCGTCTCCTCTGGTTTACTAGTAGGTGGCACTGTGTCGGACATCAGACCTTTGGTGGAGGTACCGGCCTCAGAGCCTATAGAGGACAAACCACAAAGAAATGCCTTAATTGACTAAACTGTGAGGGATGGTTGACATTTTCTGTTGAAACACCTTTCATTCTCTTTCCTGCCGAGAGTTGGGTGAGAAGATCGACACCACTGACATGTTTGTACGCTGAATAAGAAGCTTCAGCCAGTTAGCTTAGCTTAGCTTAGCATAAAGACTGGAAGTAGGGGGAAACGGCAATCCTTGCTGTGTCTGAAGGTAACACAATCTGCCTAACGACACCTCACTAATTAACACATCTTGTTTGTTTAGTATAGAAATGTGAGTTTGTGGTTTTACGGGGGATCATGTACTGGACTACTTCTTTGCAGGTGTCAGCTGCAGATGAAACAAGCGAGACATCATTTTCAGTAGCGAGCATCATAGGCTGCTGGTGGGTGGATTTTGTTACCTTTGGAAAGAGCCGGCTGTTTACGTGTCTTGAGCTAGGTTAGCCAGTTAGCTAGCTAACAAGCGGTTTGTGATTGAAAAATGGAGGATCTCACTGCCTAATTACGAGAGATGCACCGATGGCAGATATGGATCCAATGTCTCTTCCACACAGCGAGACTTACAGCTTATTAATTCAACACTGGTGTCGGATCGGTGCTCGGTATCGGCCGATACTCAAAGCCCAGGTTTTGGTATCGGGACTGAAAAAGTTGGATCGGTGTGTCCCTTCTGACCACTCATGTGTTCATTGGACATTAGTCATTCAATCAGATTTTGACGAGAGGAGAAACCTAAAACTTCTGATCTAGCCAGTGCTCTTCTTCTGTGGCTCTAATAGAAGCTGCTAACACATGAAGGAACATATGGCATCCCAGTGGGCGCCAATTGGAAAGGCATTGTTTTGTAGCGGATTGAAACCATTGTAGGAAGGACCAGTGAAGGAGTTTGTTCGACCGGTTACCTGGCGTGCAGCCGTGTAGTTCTGGCCCGGGGGTTTCGGTCTGTTCCCTGCTGGAGGCGGTGGAGGTGGAGCTCCTTTGGGTTTCAGCCTTCCAGCCTAAAATTTCAAGTAGCGTTAGTGAATGGATTTCACAGTAATACAATGTATCCAAGCTCAACACCAACACATTACCTGCACTGGCACGGGCTGACTAGGGAATGGCCCTTTGTTGAGGCGGTGAGCGGAGCTGTCCACTGCTGGCTGCTTCCTCTGGGTGTGTGCTCTAGTTTAGAATGACAGATTTAATGTGCTTTGCAGAGGTGAGTTTACAGTGACGTGGAACTATAATATGGTGGGAATTACTTACGTTGGCAACACGGGACTTTGCCGCCTTTTCCAGATGATTCCTACCACACCAGCAATGATACCTAAAGCCACTAGTATAACCGTCACCACGATGGCGGCGGTTGCTCCTGGAATAGAAATCAGTTTTGTTTGGGTTCGTTGTGAAGAACACTTTCTACACTGTATGCATTTTGAACAACTGCAGCTGGGTCTTACCAGGTGAAAGAGATCCAAAATCTCCGTCCTTGGAATCGCAGTGAGGAGGCACCCAACCGGGCTCACACTGACACTCACTTCTGTGATTGCACACCTGAATGAACACAAAGGAAATCCCGCCGTTATCACATGTTTCATGGCACCATGCAGCAGCAGCAGCAGCCCTGTTATTGCATGGCACCAAACTAACCAGCAGTCTGGCTCATCTCCAATGTTTATTAACTCTTTTTTCAAATTTGACTTTACCCATACCCAACCTTATTTATCTATCTTTTTTTATTCTTTCATTTTTTTATGTACAATTATTACAAACACAAGACATATAACACCCAGTACCATAAATATATATTTACCATATATATTTTATTTTATTTTACATCTGCAAGTGTGTGCCTGATTTGATTCCTGTAACATTTATTTTTTCAGTTAAATTCAGTAATCCAGCACAATGTGCACCTTCCTACAGGATTCACATATTTAAATCAAGGCTTGAAGCTCATTGGGTGAGACGAACAAGACCTTTCACACCTTTGATCTACTTCAGCAGTTGTACACGATGCCTGATTTTAATTTTTTTGTCAGCACACAAAACAGCTGTATCTTATTTTTTTCCAATTTTCTATTTCTCTTCGTGCTGATGTTTTATAATTTTAGGGTTCATCTTTTTTTTGTTTTGTTTAAGACCTTTTGGGTTTTTAACACTTTTCATTTTTTTAAGTATTATTTTTGATACCTAAATAACATAAATAATTCAGACCAGTGTCGGCATGTACTTACAGCATGGCCTGGGCATTTGGCTGAACAGTTTACATTTCTGTACGCTGTCTCAAGCTCCACACACTCGTTCTGGCTGCACACCTTGAAAAAAAGATAAAAGTCATCGTCAAAGACGTCGTTACTTTGACAAACGTTGTAGATTTGGTGCTGCAACGTTGAAAAGTGTGGACGTGTTAAGGGGATTTCTCTCGGTTGATCGTGGCGCGATCGTGAACACATTCACAGAATGAATGAAATCTTTTTTTTAAACAATACAACATTACCTTTCCATCCCCACAATACGTCCCGGTGTCCACCTGGCCGTAGTCTTTGGTGTAGTCCGCAAAGAAAGCTGCCTTGCAGTCGGAGACCCTCACCATGCGGCCGTAGTTGGGGCTGTCATTACCGCCGTGGCAGAAGAGCTTCCCGCAAAACACGTCTCTGCAATGGAAGAGAGGGTCAAAAATATGCTCTCCCATTCACTTCGGGCCAAATCTGACTTAACTCTGCAAAACAAAGGAAACGTCAAAGTAAACATTTAGCCCACCACAGATGAGTCTGGGCCCATTGCAGGGGGAGCATCCCGCCGAATGTTTTACTAAAAACTCACTCTTGCTGGCAGGGGATGTACTTGTCGTTTGCGGGACGCCTGCAGAAGGCGTAGTAGGTTGCTCTGGTGTTCTGTTTATAGCAGAATGGACGGGCCTCTATGGCAGCTGAGGACAGGAGAGGATACCATGCACGTCTTTAGGTATGATCGTTCTAAATAGTTAACCCATTCAAATATGATCTCTTTTCCTTCACAAAGTAGGGTTGTATAAAGGGACACAACAACACTAACGAACAGGACACTCACCTGGTCCATACATTTTGACACACTGGTCTGCCCTCTGTGGACACTGGCCTTTGTAGCAGTATCCCCGGTCTCCGCCGCACCGGAGGCCGTTCACGGCGAAGACGTCCGCGGGACAGGTGGCGCTCTCCCCGTCACAGTACTCCGCCAGGTCGCACTCGTCCCGCCTCCAGCGGCACTCCGTGGTACGAGGCGAGACCTGCGTGGAGGTGGGAGAGTCACGGTACACTCGATCAGATTACATATTGTGTTATTGTATCAGCCCCCTGCTCGAAAGGGATATGAACAGACAATATCTCTGCAAACTGCAAGGTCTAGTTGAATAATACAACTGGGTATATGTGAGTGAAGATAGAACACAACGAAAATGAAAGATGTCATTTTGGCCGAACAGAACTGTACACTTTTACAGCAAATATCCCTTCGGAAGGATGCAGTTGCAGCCCAAAACCTCTGGCAAACCATATCTGACATCTGGAATGATGCGAATAAAGTGAAGTTGGAAAAGTTGTAGTGGAGGTGTTTTAAGATCCATTTGGGTACCATCATCTGTGCCATTAGAACTGTTCTTCAGCAACTGTAAATGTCATTTAATTTCACTTACGTGTCACTATAGGTATTAATTCCATCTAAATAATAAACTGATGGATTTTTCAAAACAAAGCCAAAGCCAATCAGACCTCTATTCGTGTTCTTATATATTTTTTAAACCATAACCCTATGTGGACAGTGAATGTATGTAGTACCACTATTCATCCACTAGATGGAGACATACACCACGTTTCCACATGCAAGGCTGAGGATAGGAAGCTCAATGCCGGAAGAAGGCCGTGTGCAAAACACTCCTCCATGCCCTGCGAATTAACCCAAAAATGATCCAGAGGCACTGGACGAGTCGTCAGCAGCGTCGATTCGCCCTTGGACACAACTTTTGGTCAGAAAACAGCAAAGGTAAGACGTCATCTATGGTTATGATCATGTAAAGTAAAGTAAAGGTTTCTTTTTTTTCTGATCTTCGGCTGCTAGTTCAGTGACACGGCTTCTACTGTTGGAGTCTCAGCTTTCATAGTGACGTTTGTGCAGGTAGCAATATTTGCTAGCACCACTATGTGCGCATGCACAGTTAGCATGTTTTTGCTTCGTGCTCAGTTAGTTGCCTGGTGTTGGAGTTGTGTTTGGTTAAGGTAGACATGGTTATCATGAGTTATGTGGATTTATCCACAAGTACCGCCA
>NW_027466509.1:190000-207500 GCF_050575085.1 Anarhichas minor
GACTTTTGTCCTGCTTCTATCAATTAAAGGGTAGGAATCTTCAGCAACAAGGCACTCTTGCAGCATGCCGCCTTTTTCTTTTTTTTGGGTGGGGATGGGGGGGTTAGAGCGACTAAGCACACTCAGAGCTGGAGCTTGTTGTGCCTCTGCCGTATACCAGGAGAAGCTAAAGCAGGTCTGAACACATTCTCGGGCTGATTGGAATGAATCAGTGTTTAACTGTGTTGTTTAACCGTGAGGCGCTTTTCCATGTTAAGTATAATAATTCTGACGCCTGAAATTAGTGTTTATAAACTGTGGCTGTTCATTGTAAATATTCAAATTAATTAAATTTAACTTTACTGTAAATATACTAGTGTACAACAGAACACAACTGTGTAATTTCAAGATAGCTAAAAAATTCTAAAAGTACATATAAATTAAAAAACTTCAATAATTGGATTGCAGTTTGAACCCTGTAGTGAGCAGGTAGGAGGCTATGAGGTCTGAATAATGTGCAACCCAAACATCTTCAAAAGAGTTTAAAGAAAAGAAGATTGACTGCAATTTTCAAACGTGTTGGTGCATGTCAAACAGCCTCATTCTCTTAATAATAATAATAATACCTCTGGGCAAAATAACAAACTTAAAGAGTCAAGATCAGACGAAGGAAACAAGGTGTTGAGGCTCACTGTTGGAAAAAACAATAGCCTTGAGGCAGACACTCACCGACGCTGCTTAACATCAGCGCAGGGAATGCGTTTCACTTGTTATGCTGTCAGATGCTACATTGTAACATCGTTGGTATCATTTCCAAACCGTAATAATACCGAGGGGCGGCAACAAGGCTTATGACTGATGGACATAGGGGAGAATTCAATTAGTTTTGAATGAAGTTCGTTTACCCCCACACTGCCACAGTCACACTGTTCTCCTCTCTCCAAAAAACCGTTCCCGCAGACTGAAGGAGCCTCCAGGGTTCTGTAGTCCGGTTTGTCCAGGATGCAGTCGGGGCTGCGGCCCAGCAGGTATTTCTCGTAGTCGTTGCTGCTGCAGCTACTGAAAAACCGAGGAACATTCCAGCTGTGGAAGAAAAACAACAACTTTTACTTCCTTAAGTCCAAAGTCACATTCTTTGAAATACAATAAGACAATTAAAGTTTTTTTTAGTTTTTTTATAATGCACCTTGCCTCCTTTTAGCCTTTCAACAAAGCTGCCAAGAAACGGTTTTGGAGTGAATCCACCTGCTCTTATAGGTCTTTTTCACAGGAGACATTGTGACTTGTCATAGCAGGAAAAACGCACAATGTAAGTTCCGTTCTGTTAAGCTGCATTGTTAAAATGTCCCACTAAACCATGACAGTGCGACAGGCAGTCAGAAAGAGCAATATGAGGACCATGAAACATTCTGTTACCTTCTCACTCGTAAACACGCCCAGCGAGTGATGCAGCATTGTGTCCACCTCTCTATAATTATCTGTCCTTAGTACAAGTCAATATCTATTTTTATAAGATTGTTTCCAAAATTCACGTTTTTTGTCTAACTAAATATTTTGCTTTAATCCATATTTGTTGGCGTTTAGCCTTTCAAAATTTTCATTTTCATTCTATGCATTCTTCTTTCTTGTCAAAACTTGGCAATACCCACAATGCAACTTAACGCTAACGCTAGCCTCACGCAGAGATGAGAACCGTGCTACAGAGCTCTGGAAAACCTCCTTTCTAACTCAACCCGCTGTTATTTTTCCTTATTCTAACTTGTAATCACAGACCCAACCGATGCTGACAATTCATATTTCAAACAGCTCCCTCTGGAGCCACAAAAGGGCTTCACACAACTTTGTTCACATGTGCAGTAGTGCTCCCTGTACATGAACTTTGATGAGTGAAATCTGTTGGGTAGATTTAAGATTGTATGAAACTTCTGTCATTTGCTTGTAAAACAAAAGACTCACTTTTTTGATAGTTTATTCATCAACTTTTCTTACCTGAGTGCTGGAGCCATGATGCAGCTCTCACCAGAACAAGCACAGGTGCTGGAGTCGTCATGGTTCATGCCCAGGTTATGGCCCATCTCATGAGCCAGGGTTGCAGCCACTGCGATGGGCCGGTCATTGTGATCCTGAGAGATGGAACTCTTTCAATTTAGTCCCTTTTATTTGCATTTCACATTTGTTTAAAGCAAACAAGACAAAATATCTGTTTCCTCAATCTGCTGTGTTTGTTTTTGATGACCACAGTAATGTTCCCATGACAGAGTCTAGACATGTGCTGCACCACAGTTGAAGAATTTCAAAATCACCATTTGGTAGAAAGTTACACTTCCTCTTTATGAAGTTATTCATAAGTTATTCATTCTTTATTAACAAATAACAGAAGTTCAGATTTTTGGTAACTTATTGATGATAGTGGGGAACTTAGTTGGCAAATTTATGTCGTAATGGACACAAATGACAAACGATTTTGATTGTGTACTGATGTTAATTTAATAAAATATGAGTTATGTACACTGACTACACAGACAGAATTTTGTACTTATTGGGAATTTGGCTACCTCAGATTTTGTTACTCATAAACAAACAAGTAGTAGCTCTGTCATCATTCAGTTTATCAGTGATGGGAATGTATTATGATCACATCATTGTTCTACCTATTCTACCAAGATCTGGTTGGTCTGATTCTAACCACTTTTATGTTGCAGTTCAGATCAGATGTTTTTCTTGAGGGACAGTCCACTGAACTGTCCATCTCTGACTGTAACTCTTGAGAATAGGAACTCATTTTTACTCGTGCAGATGGTGGCCATTTTTTATTTTCCTTTCAGATTATTCACTAAGACTTTCTATTTGTGAAAGAGGATACCTTTATGGTTTATAATACAAGTAAAATTGCCATTTTGCTATTTGTGTGACGTCAGCTACATTATTACTGGACTACTTAGGTACAGTGTTGCTTTGAGCTAAATGCTAACAATAGCAATACTGACATGCTAATGTTTAGCAGGTAGTGTTCTTACTTTTGTGTGTTAGTACACTAACATTTTCTATTTAGAACTTAAAACAAGCACAGTTGAGGCTGAGGGTTTTTATTTTGCAGGTATTTGGTCATAAAGCAAATCATAAATGGTGCTACAGAAAAACTCACTTCGTACAAAATTGTATGGCAATCCATCCAACAGTTTGTTGAGATATTTCAGTCTGGACCAAAGTGGTGGACCGACCAACAGACTGACCCTATTATGACAGAGCCATGCTGTTAGCTACTTCTCAGGAACACCTTACCTGTGTTACTCCAACAGAGTGACCTGAGCAAAGAGTCCCAATGTAAGCCAATCCCACGGTTCCTCCTTCAAAGTCAATACCACTGAAAGACAAGCAATGGTTTGGTTATGAAATGACTCGCCATGTCAACATGAACTAAATTGGCAACATGTGGTTTGTTTTGCGGTGATAAAATAACCAAGTATCTTAGTAGTATTTTAAAGACTCTGTTCCAAAATGTTTGTTTGTTTGTGGGGAGGAGAGTTAATGTGATGTCAACGGCTTGTTGGCACTTCCTGGAAGCCAAAGATAACTTTCATATACGTGTTTGTTCAGCTTATCAAGATCACACGCCTCTTCCTCTTGATTGGAGTTACACAGGCTATTGCTTAAGGCCAGTAATGCTACCTGGAGGCAATTGTGTGCGACTGTCATAATACAGGCGTTCTCTGTATTTGATACATGCAAACATTATCCGTTATACCACATCTAATGTTAAAAGCCAATCAATGTGCAAAGACAAGCCTGATAAGGAAACCTCCGGTGCATGGAGCTCATTGTACATCAAGAACGTCAAACTTGTGAAACATGGCTGGTTGTGCACTTTTAAGAGGGAAGCCAGAAATCTCACCCTTCTATTTCATCAAGAAATTTAAACTGAGATAGAGAATGACGGGTTAATGACGGGTTAATTCTGAAGCCTGGCCCCATGCTAACTATTAATCCGAAGAGCAACAACAGTGAATGGTAGAAAAGAAAGTGGGAGTTAATAAGTAAGCAACAGTCATAAAAAAGTACATATATAGAGACATTATAATTAATCATTTACAAAATTTGAGACTGATGGTCTCCACTTCTAGAGACCGTTCAGACCTGATAAGGTGTGCGTTGTCATGCTTTTTCTTTTTCAGCAGCTCAGAGTTCCTCCAATTCATGAAAGCCCCCAGGTTGGCCCCGGCCGGGGGGGTCACATGGATCAAGTCCCGAGCGGACCAGATCTCCAGCCCCACCAGAGCAATGAAGGTCCTCAGTGGCTTGTACACCTGCAAGCAAGCAGGACATCACTGTTGACTTTTTTCAAATAAGGAGACATAATTATCAGGAAAAGACATTAAAAAAATGTAACAAAAATAGATATTTTCTAGAGATTGCAGCTGACAGTGGCTGTGTGTCATATGTGTTCTGCAATTTGCCCAGAAACAGCAGAAGCACTGACTCACCATGTTGACAAAGTTGACAATTTCAAATATCCTCTTTCTCACTCGTATCTGATCTCGCTGCATCTTCACATACTGAAACACCACATCGTCACGTTAGAGCACGGTCACATCCTGTTTCTCAGCAGCTGATTCATTATAAATCACCCAATGATTCATTGCTGACTTTGTCCCCAAAAATAACAATGTCTGATTCTTATCAGACGAAAATCTGCGGAGGTTTACCAACATTGGAAAGACATGTTTAGCTAAATCACTCACAAAAACTGTGCAAAGTTAGCAAGAAAATGACTTCCTGTTTAATCTGAACATTATGGTTTTCACAGTGAATTTCCATGTGTGTATCTTACCGCACGATTATCAACAACAAGGACGAGCTCAATGTATTTTTGTTTCTGGATGATAGATATACCCTTCAGGACAAAAGAACAAAGCAGGTAAAGACAATTTTAAATGCATGTCCTGTTTTTTAAGCTTTAAAATGATTAGATTTGTCTGATCTTGTCATTAAATTGCTGATTTTTCTTTGCAGGACGTTTTGACGTTACCGCTGATCTGGAGCGGCTCCGGCTTGTCGGGGGTTCGAAGTCGTCGCTCCAGCTGGTGTTAGTGACGCCGCACACCGCGGGCGTGGAGTTCTTGTCGTTAAAAGTCATCACCGCGTGGTCCCCCTCGTCGCCACCAGACAGGGGCTCAATCAAGTACCTCTGGGCCGACATTCTGAAGTAACCCCTGCAACGAGATCACGCCGTTTAGGTCTACAGACGTTGCTTTGGGGCAGAAATAAATCCATTGGATGAGTCACCCCTCAGTTCCTTTTTGTTTTTTATTTCAAGAGCCACTAGCTGACAATCATGCTTGAACATGAACTCAAAATCGGAATACTGTTGTAACTGCTCTTTATATATCACATACAATAAGCTCAGTTCATTAATTGGTTTCTAACTTGAGATCAAGACCTGTCCAAAGGCTCACACATTGTTTATAATCCATTAATTTTGGACATTCATAGACCTTTTTCTCAAATCATAGACATCTGAAATAAAACAAGAGGCCTCAAATACACACTGCTTTTTGTAAGGGGTCACAAGCCAAGAAGATTGGTAGACACCAGTTTAATCTTTGATCAGTTGGTAATGCGTTTCTCATGTTTTAAAGAGTGTTAATCTGAAAAGTAACTAGTAACTGTCATGTAAATGTAGTGCACTAAAAAGTGCCATAAAGTAGAAGTATAAAGTAGCGTGAAATGGAAATACTTCAGTAAAGTAACAAATAACTCGAAATTGGACTTGAGTACAGTACTTTAGTCAATGTACTTAGTTACTTTCCACCACTGGTTTACAGTGAACTCCGTTACCTCAATACAGAAATCTGATTCACTGGCTTCATCCGTTTAGGTTTAATCCAATATTACAATATAATATTGTTAGCATGACGTTCTCTCCTTTCACTCTGTTTGTATCCTCACTATTTTGAGATACCATGTGGGAGTGGCTGGTTTTTGGATGATTCAAGGACAACTCAACTCTACTTTCATACTTTCAAGTAAAGTCAAAGAGAGGATGGTTTGAGGGCCTCACCTGAGTCCATCACAAGTGCTGATGCTAACGGATGACTGGCTGTCATTCACAATACTCCCATGATAGTAGCAGTGATCCTGACAAAGACACAGGGATGATAAAAGCGTCAGCAAATAAGGAAATCCAAACTATCTGGCATTTGCTCACATGACGGCATAACTGTTAAAAGGTCTAAGAAACATTTGTGGAATTTGGTCTTCGAAGCTTAAGAACGTGGTTTAGAGGAGACACTGTACTTTGAGGTAAGTCACATCTGATCCACGGGGAACTGAAACTTGCCGCTCAAAGGCAAAATACCTACGACGTCATCCGGAGCTGTGGTGACTTGAGTCCCGTCTTCTTGGTAGTAGGTCTCCGTGTAGTCTTTGGTGAGTAATTCACTGATGATGAAAAGAGATCAAAATAATCAAATCCATGATTTATCAGACTTAGTTTTGGGATCTGGGTTAAAACACACCAAATGTAAAACCAGGAAGTAGCCCTTAAACTTTGCTTTAAACATTGATGTGCCCCGATAATACACAGAGGCATGCCATTAGGGATGTAATAACTTACTGATTTCTTTCGAGTCGCATTTCGATGTCTCTTCCTCCCACCGTCATAGCATACTTAACGGTCTCTGGCCTGAGATGCTGCGCAAAGGAAAGGTGCATTCTTATTTTCCTGTGACTAACAGCACAACCATTACTTAACTGTGTTTGCAAGAACAGCTCAAATTGTCCTTATAATTTGAAAAACAGAAAAATGCACCTCTGTATGTCTCTTTCTAACTGAGTGAAGTCTGATGGGTCGAACAACCTCGTAGTCCTTCACCTCGTCAAAGTCGTGGCCATGGCTCTCTGTGGAGATACAACACACATCGTGTTACTTAGTGATAACAAAGTTTGCCATATGTCCAAACAACGCCAGTGTAAATTCACCTACGTAGCAAAACACATTTTAAAGAGACAGTGTGTATGTTTTAGTGACACCTAGTGGTTTGTGACATGTAACCAACTAATTTTAATTTCTTATACTATATTGATCCCTTTAAGGGGGAAATGTGTCTCTGCATTTGACCCATCCCTGTAGATAGGGAGCAGTGGGCTGCCAATGGCAGGCGCCCGGGGAGCCATTAGGGGTTCAGTGTATTGCTCATGGACACGTGATACGTCCCAGTCGAGGATTGAACCGTTGACCTTGCAGTTACCAGACAACCCTCTTAACCCAGTGAGCCACGGTCGCCCCAAAGTCTCTGCTTTGTCTCAGCCGACTAAAAAACCCTTTTGATCATTCGATCATTCGTGCTATAATTGTGTGAACATAGCGGCGGTGGCCAACTGAATTAGGTTACTTTCGTCACTTTCGTTTACATGTTCACAGATGTACTGATAAAGTATTGGCGTTTTACTTGCGAATATTTTATTGCACGTACAGTAACAAGCTTAGCTGCCGCAAACTTTTAGTATCCTTAACTTCACTTGGTTCACTTCACCACAGCGGCATATCTGATCGCGCTTCGCATGTGTCGGTGTTGTTGTTACACACTGTCCTTTTAAATGACAAGATTGATGCCACTCCCATGTCTGATGGTTAGCTTAGCATAAAAGCTGGAAACAGCGGGGGGGGGAAACAGCTGTTCCGTCTCTGTCCAAAGGCAACAAAATCCACCTACAAGCCCCTCTGAAGATCACAAATGAACACGTCACATCTTGTTTGTACATGAACCCTCGGCATTAACAGGACATGTTCAGACACACTATTTGTAGCAATTGTCCCACCTAATTGGAAAAAATGAAAAAAGTTCTGTATCAAACTATTTCCTTTCACAAATTTGGGAAAATATCATAAAAGCAGCAAAAGGTGAGGGCAGCAAATGAGCCAATAGCTCAGGGTTTATTTTCTCAGTTTGATGCACCTCCTGTGACCCCGTCTGCATACTGAATGACCCCCATAAGGGCCCTGACCCTCAAGGTGAGAATATCTGCTCTAGCCCCATGGCCCATGCAGAAAAGACAGAAAAACAATGACACCCCAAAGCTATAAGCCTACTTATTTTTTAAAAGTTCCTGATTTTGAAATTCTGGAAGTTTTAACGTCGACATCTTCCACCTCATCGTAGCCAAACATGGAGGTATTACATGGCCTGTTACGCTGTAGCACCTGACAAGGGCGGGAGCTTTGCTGTGATTGGAAGTCCGGCCTCGACGGTGTGTCACAACATCAGCAGTATGTCTAAAGTAATGCCCCATTGGTTCTCTTGGCTTAGGAAGCGTTTATTAGACGGTATAGAGAGTGTCTACAGTGTAACGACAGCAGTGAGGGCTCATTACTTGGTAGGTCACTCTTTAGGATTCCCTTTCTAATCACATGTTGCAAAAGCATTAGGTCCAAAAAGCTCCATTATCACTGATGCAGGGTTAAACTCAGTGAAAGGTATCGAACATATATTCAGATGGAGACAAATCATTCATTATCTTGAAACGGATGGAAGCTACATGGTGCCTTTAAGTCTTCAGAACAGTCATTTTATTTATAAAACAATATATCATATCACATTTAATCATGTGTTTTACTTTATGCCTCAGGAGCAGACGCCCACAAGTGCTTCAAATAAACAGGCTAGGACAGGCTTTAGTTATTAATCGGCCCGGCCGAGTGGAGGTAACAGTATCCAGTGACTCACCTGAGGGCTTGAGCGAGGCATATAGGATGAGGACCCACAATAGGAGTGTTCCCGTCATTGTCTCGAGTGCAGACGGTCTCACTGTAACAGAGCAGATCGGTGCTCTGATCAGGACTTTATGCTGTGTCTACCTGCATGCTGTGTGAGGCCACACCTTCTCCTGAACCTGTCACAGCGACTTCCTTATTGACGACGGATTCACAACACGCTCACAACCGGCCTGAACACGCCCCGGTGCTTCTCTGAGAGAATGCAGGAAGGATACCAGCTGAGAGTACTGTGGTCAGGGCTTAGCTTGCAGGTCTCCCACGTTTGGTTGCATGACAAAGTTTCACATGCAGTCCCACGCATTAATACATACGGATTTTTAAACATTCCTACCTTTTTGCTGGATCTAAATTTCAGCCATTTCTTCTTTTTCCAGCAGTGTGTCTCATCCTGTGTTGTAACTGACTGACTCACAGTACTCAAGCCACATGGTGATTTCCACACGCACGTCAGTTGTCACTCTGCCGTCATCACATCGTAAAGTTTCACAACCTTTTTTATTTTGGACAAATTAAGGCATGAAGATTGAGCTCCGTCTGCAAGCGGTGTGGATGCGTCTTATCTCCTGCTCCTCTGTGCCTCACCCACCGGACGCAGGCCCGGGGGTCACAGCAGAGACAAAGTGTCAGAAGACAATAAGGCCAATGTGCGCGCTCCCTCAGCGGCAGGCTGGGGACATTTGAGGACACAGAGAAGTGTGTCGGTGTTAAAGTAACATACACATGCAGTGTTATCTTCAGTGTAACAATAGAGATTCAGTGTCAGGGGTCTTGCTGTGTGAAAGCAGGTTTCATGTTGGCAGTGTGATGGAATGATCAGAATAATATTCACACTACAAAGAAAGCCTCATGGGTCAATTACAAAGACCACAGCAACACGCAGAGTTCTGAGGGAAAACTAGAGGATCACTGCAATAACAGATGATCTCTAGTTACATAAGGACTGCCTGGTGAGAACGTATTGCATCGTACATGGGGTGACCATATGGTTGTTCAGTGTGACGTCAGGCACCCCTCGTTGAGGACATGACCTAAACACCGAACATCTGAACTGAACTGAACCTAAACATCTGAACAATTGCCTCACTGTGAGTGCGGAGGCCACACTGCACTCACACCAGGAGTCAGAATCCCTCTTTTATTTTATTTTTTACGGCTTTTACCCTCTGGCTGAAAAAGAGCACATATATACAGTGCAAATCATCATTGACGCTTCATTGCAAATCATCATTGACGCTTCATTGCAAATCATCATTGACGCTGGTTCTGAAAGCTTCTTAAACAACATAGACATGCATCTGTGTGAACTGACGGAGGTATTGGCTGCTGTAATCCGTTCTCCTCTCCACACTGGCTGTAAAGAACAAGTGATGGGGGAGAAAATCTGCCGTCCTCGTTCTGTGCAATTATGCGTTCCAAAGTTTTTTTTATCTCATACTATATGTGACATTTTTTTACATTTCTATGGCATACTTGGCCCTTTTTTTCATGATATGTTATATTACATACAATACCAGCGTTTCTCTATCTTTTTTCTTGGGATGAACTTTTTGAAAATGACAAGTCACCCAATTTCACAATATCTATCGATCGATCTATAAATCGCGTGAAGAGAGAATTTGTGAACATTTTTACTTCTATTTTTCCGCATCACCTCATATTATCTTGAATAGGTAAAACCAGCCGCTTTAAAGAGGTGCACATTTGATAAATTACACATTTTATGGATTCGTAACTATATATAAATATATACACGTGTTAAATACTTTATAAATGAGACCAAATAAATGCATTTAGTGGGGGTTATCAGGTTCTCCGAATGTTTATAAGTAGACTACAGTTATCAGAACAGGACACACACCCAGGCTCCTCGTGTGGCTCAAAGGGGAACTGCAGATATAAATATTAAGGGGAGACACTGCAGGTGAAAACTTTTTAACCAGATTATCACCATGAATCTTCCCCAGTTGATTACTTACATTAAAACAATTCGTTTTTGTATTGCAAGTTTTCTGAAATATGTTTAAATATGCAGTTGAGGCATACTCACAGAAATCTGAACACTGGATAATTCTTGTTTCATTTTGTTGACATGTTAGAGTCAAAAGGTTTTTACAAAGGGAATCTCTTTGCATCACTCTCTAAATCAGAAACATCTTGATTACTTGTTTTTGTTAGAGACTGCAGGCAAAACTACAGCATTATCAATCCCAAGGACATCATCTACCAAACAGCTGAAAACATCTGTAATAACTTAAGACACTGGGTCGGGAGCACATGCTCACTACGCTGAAGAGGAGCGAGGTTGGTTTTAATTCATGACATTTCTCTGAAGGGTGGAGCTCAACAGGTATTGGTTGAAGAGGATCAGCCAGTTCATCAACTGTACGAAACAGAAAGTTCAACTTCTGTTGATATAAAAAAGCTCATTAACACTTCACATTGATGTGGTCGCGAATCATAGAACGGTCCACCACCACACATCTAATGAGAACCTGAGAGACCTCTGGGACACACTAACACTCTGAGGCCTTCTTCTTTATCCATGGCTTCATTTAATATTAGATCAGTAGACAGTAGAGTGATTTAATTACCTCTCATACAGTGGATTGCTTCTTACTAAGGGAAACTTGGCTCGATCAAACTGGGTTTAAGGAAATGATTGCGGCCTCACCCCCTAACTACAGCTTCCTGTCCTGGTCCACTGGAACATGTTGGAGGGTTTGCAGTTTTATATATGACTTCTTACAATGTATACTTCTGTCTTTTGGTAACTATCAATCCTTATCTTGAATATCAGTAGACCCTTTCTTTCGTATCTCAGTAATAAAAAAACATCGTATAGTATGTTTCAAAAAGCCATACAAAGGCACGGTATAGTCATTGTATAATATCTCAAAAAAGTCATAAAAAAGTAATAGTATGTCGAAGAAAGTAATTAAAAAGTCATAGTAAAGTATGTCCAAAAAAATCACAATATAGTATGTCACTGAAAAACTTCAGAAGATACAGAATGTCGAAAGAAGTCATGACAAAGTAAAAGCATAGTATGTCAAAAGAAAACACTGCAACAAGTCAAAAAATAGTATATTATGTCGAAAAAGTTATAGAATACTAAGTCATAAAAAAAAAGTCAGACTATAGTGTGTCGAGAAAAGTCATAAAAAAGTAATATAGTCCTAAAGGTCATAAATGCAGTTATCAATTATAACTTGTTAAAAACAGGCATAGTATAGAATGAATATATATATATATATATATATATATATATATATATATATATATATATATATATATATATATATATATATATATATATATATATATATATATATATCAAAACGGTCATGAGAAAGTCACAGTACAGTTTAGAGCAGGGGTCACCAACCTTTTTGAAACTGAGAGCTACTTCAAGGGTACCGAGTGGTACGAATGGCGACTTGTTTGATACAAACTTCATAAATAACAAGGTTGCACAGATCACCTTTTAATAATAATAATAATAATAATAAATGTGAAGACTGTCTGATCACATGTCAATGTTAATTATTCCTCACAATAATTATTAACAATGATGGTAGGAAACACAGATATATATAAACATGCAACATTTATTTCTGTTAATCTGTTTCAACATTTGAAAGTCAGAGGACTGTAACAAGTCCCATGTTTATACAAATGATCAGTTATGTAAGATAAAAAATCAACTCTTTCACTTTTTTTAAATGAATCCTATTACATTAGTACTAATCACGCAACAAATCATAACATCTTTGAACAAATTATTTTTCACATTTTTGTGCAATATTTGAGTTTAATGTTGTTTTCAATGAAAACATTATGTTATCTCTTTCTTTGTCTGTAAATGTCTGTTCGTGCATACTCTTCACCAATGTACTGTAATCTGGTGTATAATTTGACACTGCAACTCTGAGTGAGTCTTGTGCATCAATAAGTTCTGTGTTTGTTCTTGATGAAGTTCATGTCAGAAAAGGCTGATTCACAGAGATAGGTTGAACCAAAAAGGCAGGCAACTTTCATAGCTGCTGTGCATACACCTTTGTACCTTTCTGTGCCCACAAGGCACCAACAGTTTGTTGCAGACCAGCGGTGGGCCGTCAGGGCCTGCAAAGCCTTCTCTGCTGGCCTAAGCACAATCACTAAGTTATATCTATTTTATAATTTATTAATTGTTCTTAAATACACTACATGTATAATAATTCATATAAATATTTCCCCATTATCTTATGTTCTCATTGCACAGCTCCTGTCTTCCTCAGTTGCTCTGCTTCCAGTGCAGCTTGTTTTAAGTAGAGCTTTTATCCAATCAGATTTCACCTCTGTGTCTCTAGGTAAGAACAGAGGCCTGCAGACTCACAAGTGAATCCATGTGCAGTTTAAGTGAATGGAGACGATATTGTTGATTGTCATAGTGTTCAACCAGTCAGATCTTTAGTCTGACATGTTGGGCGTATTCTTTGACGTGTCAGAGCTGCTAGCTGGACTACAAGTAGGTCAGCATTAGTGCAGCTCAGTGTCCAGGTGCAGCTCTGCAGTGAGGTGCAGCGTGTGCTGTGATTGGTCAGTGGGCGAGCACGTGACTATCGTGAAACGAAGCTTAAAGTAGCCATCAAAGCTTAGTCGGAGTAGTGAGAGTTCAAATTGAAAGATATGGAAGAAATTATGACATTTTTTGCATTTTGCTTGGTGTAGATTATTATTATTTTACCTGCTTTGTTTTTTTAACACTCAATGGCTGAAGGAGGAGAAACAGATTAGTGAGTTGGGATTTAACCGGATTAAACTCTTAGTCAACAAAGAAAGGAGGATGGAGTTTGTCTTTAAGTCAACTGGTTTGTTTCTTTACATCTAACATCTGAATGGCCCTCCAGTGTGCAGCAGAATGCGTGTTGCGCTGTTGTTTTCCCGTTTACGCTAGTAAACGCTAGTTTACGTAGCCTCGTGCGGTCCCTCAGCTGTTTTTTGTTGTTCCGGGTTCAGAGGTCACACAGCCAGTTGTCTCCTACGTGAGCGAAGAAAACATTATATTTCCTACAATTTAAGCTGTAGCGCCATCATGAGGTTATTAGGAGGTGTTTCAGCTGCAGGACAGCAGTGAAGGCCCAGCTATAACATGCACGGCCCGCCACTGGAGTTTGAAAACCTGTTCTCAAACTCTTGCCCTAGTCTGTTTATGACTTGAGAGGACTTTTCTAGCTTTGTCAGAAGCCCCAGATGCTGAAGCATCGTCATTCAACACTGACTGTACGGAGGGAATGTGCAGCACTTTTTTTCTATGTAAATGCACAGAGAAAATGTTCATCTTAGCTTTAAATGCGTTTACAGCACTTATGTCAGCAACAGTTTTACCTTTCCCTTGCAGCTCACAGTTCAAATGGTTCGGTTTCTCAGTGATGTCCATTAAAAATTCAAGGTCAAGGATCCACTCAGAGTCCTCCAGCAACGAGGCATCTTCCCCTTTGGATTGCATGAACTCTTTGATTTCGCCCAAAAGTGATAAAAAACACTGCAAAATTCGTCCCCTGCTGAGCCATGGGAATTCTGTGTGTAGTAACAGGTCACCATATTCAGCTGACAGCTCCTCCAATAGCACCTTGAATGTCCTGTGTTGTTTGGCTTTGGAGCGGATGCCATTTATGATCTTCACGACAGGAGTCATCACATGATCAACGCTGGTTACTTTTGCACATAGCGCCTGCTGGTGAATGATGCAGTAATATCCCGTTAGTTTCATCGTGTCTCTGTGTCTATCTCTGTGTGTGTCTGTGTGTGTGTGTGTGTGTGTGTGTCTGTGTGTTCCCCTGATTGCACTCATCCTACTCACCTGCCCGGTCCACCCAGCTGCCTCCAATCCTCTCATTACCCAACATATATACTCCCCTGCTTTCCCCGCTCCGGTTGTCAGATCGTCATTGTTCTTCCCCTTGTGCTCCTTGTGTCTCCCGTGCTGTTCCCTCGAGTGGATTCAATTATTTTTGACTTTGCCCTTTTGTTTGTTTTTGCTCGCTCCCGTTTGGAGTCGCTTTAAGTTTTTGTTTATTTCTCTTTTGATGACCATAAAGACTCTTATTTCTAACCTTCACCTCGTCTCCAGTGTCGGTCTCTGCTCATGAGTCTTAGCCCAGCCCTGAACCGTGACAGATGCAGTGGTAATGTAGACATTTTGGGACATTTTGCATTGCGCAATGAAGCCTGCATGCCGGCCCGTCATGGCGGGAGCCCCGTCTGTCACCGACACCAGCTTTTCTAACGTTACCTTTTTCTCCACGAAGAACCTCTTCACCGCGTTGTAGATGTCAATTCCCCTCGTTGTTGTCTTCAGGGGCAGAAGTGTCAGGACTTCTTCTTTTGTGGAGAAATCATCAAACACCATTCGGATAAACATCATCAGCTGAGCTGTACTGGTGCTGTCCATGGACTCGTCGCACTGGATGCTAAACCACCTGCACTGAACCAGATCCCGGTCCAGTTGCTCCATCAAGTTTTTGGATATAGCAGACACTCTTCTTACCATCGTACTTGCCCCCAGTTGGACATCGGAGAGAGAGTGGAGATGGCATCGGGACCATTCTTCTTGTCTTTGAACAAATTATCATGGCAGGTTGTGAAATAGTCTCAACATGCAATCTATTGGTTTCTAGTCCAATGGAAAGTCAATTAGGAGCCTTATTCGTGGTGGACACGCAAATGAAATGCATCCACCTGACAAAGCAACCGTCGGAGCAAGTGACGTACTTTATAATATCCAAAAAGAACACTATTGGTGGGAAGGAGGGATGAGTCCAACAAACAAGACTTTCAACCAGGAGGCGGGTGTTCGACCCCACATTGCCTAGACCAGTGATTTTCAACCACTGGGCACACCAGTGTGCCGTGAGAGATCGTCAGGTGTGCCGTGGGAAAATGTCTAATTTCACTTAATCGGTGCCAAAAAATATTATTTAGTTGCTGCAAATAATTTGCCATTGTTGAGCGTCTGAGCTGCAACATAGTGGCTGGCTAAGTAATAAATACTCTTCCATGCCAGTGGGGCGTAGTAGGTAGCGCAGTAATGACTGAATGAGTTAATTTAAGACATTAAATGATGTGCAGGAGAGGTTGTCACTGCAACCTCTCCTGCACATCATTTAATGTCGAACAGCGAACAGCGATGGAGAAATATTTGAAAAGAAAAGATGCAGACTGATCTGGGCCCTGGACAACAAAACTGATACGAGCTGTTGAGGAAGAGCTTCGAGAGAGCCTGAGAGCTGTTGAAGAGCTTCGTGTGAGCCTTTCTTCAGCTTTGGGTTCGACCCCACAGGCCCAGGTTTCACACTGAGTAAGGATCAACAAATTGAGAGTCATTAAATTCTCAGCATATATGCTGTATTATGCTACAAGGTGTCATTTTGTAACTTTTTTGTGTGCCGCGGGATCTTTTTAATGTAAAAAATGTACCACGGCTCACAAACCACCTGTTTGTGACTGTTTTCCTAAACCTAATTACGTGGTCTTGTTGCCTTAGCCTAACTTTACGTAGCTATTTTAAGCCCAACCATTATGTGTAACCAAAAAATGTCATAATATAGTAAATCATAAGTCAGATAAGTAGTAGTAGTAGTAGTAGTAGTAGTAGTAGTAGTAGTAGTAGTAGTAGTAGTAGTAGTATGTAAAAAAAAAAAATGAAGAAAAAGTCACATTTTATTTTTAAAAAGGTCATTAAAAGTCATCGTAATGTATGTAAAAAAAATACATGGTATGGTTAGTCTTTAAAAATTAATAAAATGAAAAAATGAGTGCTGGGCAACGACAAAATTTTTTTAATCTCATGTTTTTTTGCGATTAATTGCATTGTAATGCGTAAAGTTCAATAATGAATTCAAAAGTAGTGTATTGTGCACTTTTATTTTAAAGTACTGCTATATGAACAAAAGGTCAACAACATTTGGTTTAAACACTTTAAACACATCAGGTTCTTGTTAGCAGCAGTATTCCCTTTACACAGCAGCAGTTATAACACAGTTATAATGATTCTGATCATAGATATTCAGCCGGTGTTCACAACTTTATCTTCATGTGTGTAATGCCGTGTTCACACCAAACGCGAATTCATCGCGCTGGAGAGGGGGCGTGGCTTATCGCCCTGAAAGCCGTTCAACTGTCCGCCATTAACCATGGAAAAAATAACCTATTTCTGCTTAGTACGTGTTGTGGAAGTCACAGATATCCCCGGAAACTAAACTCCGTCATGTCTGGTTCATAACATTGTCCAGAGGAGCTCTGTGGATTTTATCGAAGTGTATTCACTGTGTCTAGCAAGCCACACGTCGCTGTTTACTACAGCTGTATGAGCCCCAAATAAACTGATTTGGCTGTGATTTAATGGAAATAAACCGACAAAAAGGGACTCCGAAATAACTACGTAATGATGCCGATTTGTAGGCTACTTGTCTTCTCAATGGAGCTCGTATGGATCGGTCCTAGGCTATGCTAACATTGTAGCAGCTCCACCAACACTCAATAACGTCATCTAGATTTAAATTTCATCTAGATCTAAATTTCAACTCACGCGTTTCGGGCGATTTGGTGTTGGACGCAAATTCGCGTCAAATGCGCCGCGAATTTGCATCAATCGCGCCGCGCCATCGTAAATTCGCGCCGCGCCAGTCTCATCGCGTCTGTGCATAGACTTTGTATGTAATCTACTCGCGCGAATAATTCGCGCCGCGTTTGGTGTGAACACACCAT